>NC_141160.1:52402983-52692983 GCF_053477565.2 Lygodium microphyllum | reverse complement strand
TACTAAAATAGTTTTGCAAATTTTAAAACCCAATGCTAGATCTTAGTATATTAGGCTTGGTATTGACCCTCGTGTGCACTAAACGCCTTATGGACCACCACCAAGCAAGGGGGGTCCTCACTACAATGTGGAGGGCACCCACGTCACTTGGTGGTGACCCTCGTGTGCACCAAACTCCTTACAAGTCACAACTAAGTGAGGGAGGCCTCTCACTAGGGCAGACGACCCCCCGCATCGCTTGGTGGTGACCCGGATCATGTGCACCAATCATCGTATGGATCACCACCAAGCATGGGCAACGGAGGGCATCCCCCCCAAAAAAAATCGTTTTGGTGGTGACCTATATGTGAACTTTTTGGGAGGATCCCCCATCACTTGGAGGACCCCCCATAGTTTGGTACCTTTAGGGTATTTTTAGTGCTATTTGGTACTTTTTATTTATGAATATAAACTATTTTTTGGTACTTCCCCCCATCACTTGGTGGTATACCTCGTGAGAAATTTTTCAGAGGATCCCCTGTCGATTGGGAGAGGACCCCCCATCCTTTAGTACTTTTACCATATTTTTGGTAATGTTTAGTACTATTTATTTTTTAATATAAAATATTTTTTGGTACTCCCCATCACTTGGTGGTGACCCTTGTGTGAACTTTATCAGAGGGCCCCTATTGCTTAGTAGTTTTTGATATTTTTGGTATTGTTTGGTTCTTTTTATTTTTGAATATTAAATATTGTTTGGTACTATTTGGTATTTTTTGCACACCTTTATTGCACACATTATAGTGCATTTTACATCCAATTATTTGTGCATTTTGATACCTCCCAAAACATTTTGGTTTTTTTGTGTATATTTTGGTACATTGTGATACTTTTGGATATTATTGGTACTATTTGGTACTCTATTGAGATGACATTTTCATGTTTGTCATCCTGCAGATGGAATGTGATTTGCTCACAGCTGAGAGTTAAGAGGCTCACACCTAGAGCAAAAGTTTTGGAATGCTGATTACAAAACTAGATGAAGACATAAGGTTAGACCCCAAGTTGTGGATGAATGCAACATAATCCATGTTTTAGGGACTTGCACTGCTTGTGGGGAGTCTTTAGAATTTGCCTATGTGATGGGTTCTTTCATGGTGACCTGCCATGACAAACGACACTTGTGTCAAAGTTGGATGCAATCATCAAATCCCAAAATTGGCCTAAGAGTTGGGTGCACAATTGACATATTCAAGAGAGTATGTAACTATTTGCTTCTTTCTCATAATGTCTACATTTTTCATTTCCTCTTCTTCTATGGGTCATCTTGTTGAACGTTGTAGATTGCGGGGCTAATATGGCATACGCACACAACCATGCTACAGACAAGGACCCAAAGGATGTTGGACATGAATCTAGTGGTGATGTCAAGGAAGATGTGCTTGGGGACCCCAAAGCAAGCAATGATTGGGGTGATGTGGACATGCATGCCAAAATACCCACTGAGCATGCTATCTATGAAGAGCAAAAGGGGGAGCTAGAAGGAGATGAGAAGCCTGCTATGATCCCCATCTCTTGAGAGTTGAAGGGGGAGCTAAAAGGAGAGGAGGAGCTTGCTACGGTTCTTGTCTCTAGAGAGTAGAAGGGGGAGCTAGAGAGAGAAGGGTAGCCCACTATGATTCTTGAAAATGAGTAGAGACCAGATGAAGATAATATGTAACTCAACCACTTTTGAGTTTAGCTATTTGTTTAGTCTCCTCTAATTTATTAACTTATTTTGTAGCTCTAAGAACCTGGTGGCTTGAAGAGGAGTTTGCAGAGTGGAAAGTAAGCTTCAAAGTGATCTTCCTACAACCAAGGGTAGATTGATAATAATTGATTTCAATGTGATGCTCTTGAAGGAATCAAAAGAACCTTTTAAACAAGATTGGCTATTGGACATGTCCAAACTAGTCCAGGTTAGTGACGATTGTTATTGTATGGCAAGGCCTAGAGCCAAACAATTCCTACTGTCATTGGGGGCCAAAGCAAGTATCATGGTTTGGAGCTATTGTAGCAAGCCAAAGCTAATGCGAATTTTCTCTATATGCTTCCCCTACACACTAGCAAATGATAAAATTCTTACAAGTAAAGCTACTTGGAGGCTGTCGATATTTCTATGTCATTTCGTAGTCTTCCTATTGACTAAGTCTTACATTCCTATTTCCATATGAAAAATATATTCTCTCAAGAAGATTGTGAAGTGTGGTGAAAGAGTTTTTACCAGATCCCTCATGTTGATGAGCAACATTGAAAGAAGCATATGTTATTAAAGAGCTTGCAGAAAGTGTGGGAAAATCACCCTCGATTCAATGCTAGCAACACCACACTCTTGGAGGACTGTTGCTACAAGTCTGTAAAGAATGAATATGAAAATTGTTTAGCTATCTATTCCTACTACGTGCCAGAGGTCAAGCCTCATAGCAGTCCATCATATCTAATGGGTATTGTTGAGATCTAGCTTTAAGGGTGGATTGAAGATCCCTATCCACTAGCCTACAGTAGGAAACTTCCCATGTATGATGTCAAAGATGACTCATCTCTGGCAGTGACAATTTACTTCATTCAGAAGGAGGGCTATTTGTATCGGCCCTGAAAGGCCAAATATATTAGTTGTTCCAGTTGTTTTTGAGATTATTAGTGTGAGATCTCCTTCTTGGTCAAAATTAGCCAAGGTGCTTGTTGCCCATCCCAACCAAGTCTTTAGTTCCTATACACATATGGTTATTCTCTCCCCATAGTACTGAAATTACTCCTCAAAGGCTAACTATAGCATGAGCTTGCCAGAAACATGTCTTCTTAGCTTTTCAAAAATTGGAGTTGAAACTTCTTCACAATTTGTAATAGAGTTCCATGTAATTAAAAGTGATTGGATCTCAGGGTTATATTTAGTTATGAAAATGTTTATAGGAGGAAAACTCTAGACAATGTGCTTAGGGCGATGATGGAAAGATGCAACAATCTTCATCATTAAAAAGGATAGATTATATATTCTTGTTGAATTTCCATGGAGCTATTGACACCTTTTCTTAGTATATGCTTGTATATCTATTCAAGTTAGAAGAATTTTCTTAGTATAAAGAACATTCTATTTTTGCTAACTTGCTAGAAAGCACATTGACTTTACTTGGTTGGATTTGGAATTACGTGCAATAGTATGTTTGTTTGAAGTTATCCTATTGTCAAATGTTTGGAAAAATTCTTATTTTGGTTAGGGTAATGAGGTAAGGGTTTACTTTGTTATTTAATATGCACAAAAAAGTATATGTTGAGTTTGAATGGCATTGGTGGTGAGCCTGAATTCTTATGTGGTAATCTTTTCTAAATTGAGCTATCTTGTTCGAAATTCTTAAGTAACAATGAATGCTCATTGAAGCTAATGTTGATACAATAGTTGATGAACTCTAATAAAAGAGAATCATATTTCTATAGAAAAAATGAAGTGAAGCCATCACCATGATTCAAAATGAAGATACATATTGGTATGCCCCCACCACTCATGAGGGGTTGAAGTTGTCTTTGGTGGAGAAGAGGCCCATAGTACAAAGGCCCCTAAAATGGGATTTTGTCAATGCGTCTAGCCCTTTGAATGGGCTATAAACCTCAGGCATCAACCACTATGCCTATGTGTGCATTTGAAGAACTATGAAGAAATATTAGAGTCAAACTTGAAGCAATTGAAAAGGGCCACATTCCTCCATTTAATGGACTATAGTATTCAGGCTTGTCCCAATTGTATTGTAATCCTGTAAAGGCTACCTTCATCTATGCTTGAGTCTAATGAGCTGACATCCTTACATTTTCCTTGTCTAGTTAAACCATATGATCTATGACATGGGCATGATTAATTTCGTTTCTTTTTTCCATAACCTCAGCTTATTGCAACTTGTGGTGATGCGATGTTGGAGGTGGCTATACATGGTGATCTCTGGGATTTTATGAATGTCAATTTTGATTATTGTATTGTAATATGCACAACAAGAACTATCACACAACATGAGATAATCAAAGAACCAAAAATCCTCATTCTCCATGTAGGCACTAGATTATACGATTCTGTTGTGATTATGTGGTACCTTGATGTTGGGGGTGGCGATAGGTGGTGATCTCCGGGATTTTAAAAATGTCAATGTTGACTATGGTATCTTGGGGATTTATGTTGAGGAGGTGACCATCGTGTTGATATGGCCCATTATTGCTTAGTGGTGGTGACCTTTGTGTGTTGTGAACCCCCCATGGGTCACCGCCAAGCAAAGGAGCTCCATCACAGCAGTGGATTTCCCTCCCACTCCTTGGTGGTGACCCTCGTGGATGGTGAGAGTGAGTGGCACAAGTACCAAGTGTGATACAATGTTGCGGGTGGTGATAATCTCTTGGCTTTTAAAAATGTCAACGTTGACTGTGGCATCTTGGGGAATCATGTCGAGGAGGTTACCATCGTGTATGGAGGGCTTCAAATGGGTCACCACCATGCAGAGGCATCTCCCAAGGGAGTTGTGGCCCGTTGTCACTTGGTAGTATCCTATGTGTGGTGTGAGCAGCACATGGGTCACCGTTAAGAGATAGAGCCCCATCTTAGTACTGAAGGTCTCTCCTATCGCTTGTTGGCTGTGACCCTCATGGGTGGCTAGTGTCAAAACCACACAATGCCAAGTGTGGTTATAACAACATTCCATCCTGGTATTAGATAGTAGCCCTCTGTTATATAACCCAGCATAACTTTCGTACTATATTCTAAAATCGAATGTCTATTCTAGGGTCAAGAAGAGTACACAAGGAAAAATAGGGTACATCCAAGTTGTAAAATATAAGGTGATGGAAGAAGACAAAAAAAACCCATTTGTATTATATCAATGATAGTGTTGCTGCACTAGTCAAAAACAAAAATCACAAGAAGCAAGCAACAAGTACCAAAACTTTCAATCATTATACCATTACCAACCATTGTTGCAATGACTGCTAATTTATCAAATCTACCAAAGAGCACCAAATGCCTCCCAAACAATACCAATAATAGCTACAAATAACACCAAACGGAATCTTTGTATAAAAAATAGCACAAGAAAGTTCGAGTAAACACCAAAGGTACCAAAGAGTAAAAGAAAACATTTAGTACCAAAGGTACCAAATGTACAGCTTCATGTACCATAGAGCTTTAAGTACACCGAGTACAAAAAATACCAAAATATACCTAAAAGAGACAGAGGCAATGTCAATTAGCTTTTTAGTAATGAAAGCAGCCAAAGAGTACCTAGAAGCTCTAAATGGCATTGAAAATGTTTCAAAAGCAATAAATGTATCCAAAAATACAAAATGCTACAAAAAGATTAAGAGGGAGTACCAAAAAGCACCTACTACACCAAAGGTTCAAATACCACCAAAGGTTTCAAAAACCACCACAAAATAACCAATTGCACCAAAGGTTCAAAAAGAATGTTCCAAGTTCTACCAAATGTTTCAAGTACCAAAGACTCAAAATACACCAAAGAGTGCAAGAACCACCAAATATCCCAATAAGAGTTCAAATACCACCAAAAGTTCCAAAAACAACCAAAAAGCACCAATTGCACCAAATGTTCAAAAAGAATATACCACATTCTACCAAATGCTTCCAAGATCAAAGAGCTTAAAATATACCAAAGAGTGCAAGAACCACCAAAATATCCCAAAAAGAGCATGAGGCCATACAAATAAGCTTGTTAGTGATGAGAACAACCAAAGAGAGTACCAAGAAAAACTAAATGGTACTAAAAGGGTTTCAAGAGTACCAAATATATCCAAAACAATCAAGTGCTCCAAAACGATTAAGAAATAATAAAGCACCAATTTTACCAAACGTTCAATAATCCGAGAGTACCAAAAACCACCAAATACACCCTACATTTTCATGTGTACCAAATGGAACCCCTAAACATAATGCACCAAAGAGAACCAAATGTATCAAACAAGACCAAATGTACCAAATAGTACACAAAACACCAAAATATATCAAAAGAGCCAAATTTTGTAACAAATATATTTTTATTAAGGAGATCAGCTAGAAATTTCCAAGGAGCACTAGATGGTACTGAATGGGTTTCAAGAGTACCAAATGTATCCAAAACCACCAAATGCTCCCATAAGGTTAAGAGGAAGTACCATGGACAAACCAAGACAAAGTACATTGAGTTTACTACTCAAACTTAACCTCTTGTCCTAGCCATTTTATGTTCTCATTGACCCCAAGACATTGCAACATTCATTGGCTTGCTCTTAGGTCAATCTCCATCTCCTTTACCTCTGCATAATTACACTGAATTTGCTGCTAGAGCTCTTGGAGGCACTCTTCACACACTTTAATGTTGTCCTTTATGCACTCAGCCACTACATTCAACCCCTCATACCTAAACAATGCCTTCTTTTACTGGATCGAAGCCTTTAGCTCCAATAGACTATTCAACATACTCTTGGTCTTGCCAAGCATCCTCTCCAACAATGACTCCAAGTCAACAAAGTAATCACAAATCAGTCCTACATACCCAAGCCTTGACTCTGTACAAATCTCACTTGTAGACTTTGCAAAGCAAGGTTTCTTTTTGAGAGGGACACTGGCCTATTGAGAGGCACCATTCACCCTTCTCCAGGTCTCAATCTTCTTTTCCGACCCCCTGGGCCTATTCCTGCACATCTGAATCACACCTTCCCCAAACCTGACCCATGCCACTTTGTGGCCTGTAGGATCTTCCATCCCAACATGGCATTGCTCAAATGCATAGCACTGTGCAAACCTAGTTGCGATCTCACCATAAGATGGAGGTGCTTGATATACCTTCTGAAAAAGAAACCTGTAATATTTTGCCAGGTGAGGGTGCACATGGCTCGAGTAGATCTTTGCACCTTCTTGGTGCTTGTGCTTGAAGACAGGTCTTCATGAAGGGTGTCTTTGCTTAAGTCCTTAGGAAGCACTCCTTCTAGACTTAGGCCGTACTCCTAGTGCAGCTCCTTTGCCATATAACAAAATTTGCTCAGCTTCGATGGGTGCTCTTCCATTTTATTTTTTCATAAGAGTTGTCAATCAACACTTGGGATTACCCTCTTTTGAAAGTAAAACAATACTTAATGTATATAAAATTTGGGATAAATTAGACACACCTCCCTAGCATTACTATCAGCTATTGCTCATCAGTGGGACTAATGGCAGTGGCAATGTAGCTCATTTTCTTTATCAGAATTTGATAAAGATGACCACTAGTTTGGTCAACTTTAGTTTCCACTATCTACAATCAAGTATGCAGAGAACCTTAGATTCTTAAGGCCAAATATTCATAGCAATAGTTATAGTTGACCTTCTTATGTGTTGATTAAGGCATAGGCAATTAAAACCAAAGAGTTGCAAATTGCCTTGGAAATTCCATTAACTTCATCGAGGATTTGTCTTCATAATTAAACTAGGCTGATATTTTCTCAAACTGTCCATGGAGCAGCTATTCTTGCTTACACCAGTGGTTGGGGTCCGTGTCTCCTCCGACATGAACTGTGTTGTCTTGTTGATACTAGGAGGGGATTTTGTCCCCTCAGTGCACTTCATCATTAGGGGCTTTACTAGGGTGGTTTTAAAGTCCCCCTTCCTTGATGGAGTCCTCATGGCAACAAGCAAATAGGCAAACTAGGTGCAAAGCACCAAGAAGAGAGTTTATGCATCATAGCAAAGGGCCATGGGGGATGCATTGAGAGCTTAATGGATGGAGGGGCTCCTAGGGCAGTGAGCTTTAGCACGTCTCTTGTGCCCCATAGATTGGATGATGGTGAGATTCGTTTATGGGATAGAACATTTCTTAGTAGTTCAAACTCAAGTCTACTCAAGTGAACATCCATTCGCAATCACAATGACACCATAGACGTACATTGTCAACCCCAAGTCAACAAGGCAGAAAAATGAATGAAAAAGCGAGAAGAGGATGGAAAAAGAGCAAAGGCACGCAGGCGGCTTCTAAAGCTAAGCTGGTGCCAAAAGCATAATTTTAAATGAAAGGTGCCTCAAAAAACTCCAAAAGCTCGTGTAAAAGAGCGCCAGGCTCCCTCCTGTGCCAATTGTAAAGTATTAGATGGGTGTAGGCTAGAGGCATAAGGCTAGAAGAGGGAAATAGAGAAATGACCTTGCCACAATGGTCGGTCATGTAAAAGAAAGGGATGGGTGCCCATGGGAATTTAGGGTTTTGTATATAAAGTTCAAAAAGTGAATGGAAGCTCATTCTTTGGTGTGTGGCTAACAAGAGCTCTCTTCTTCTTCTTCTTCTTCTCTTCTTCTCTTCTCCTTGCTTGTGTGTGCTCTTGAGAGAGGGAGTGTGAGAGTGTGAGAGAGTGAGTGTGTGGGAGTGAGGAATCAAGAGGGTGAAGCTCTTCACCATCTCCTCTTCTCTTCTTCTCTTCTTTTCTCTTCTCTTCTATTGTGCGCACGGCTATGGTGGATGGAGCTTGGAGATGGAGGAGGCTTGAGGATGCTTGAGCTAGCATCTAGGATCAGCTATTGGTGTGTGCGAGAGAGAAGGCAACTCATATCGGCATCAAGGTAAGCTCACTACACTCGTAGGATCGACGGCGCGTCGGCTAGGTGAGAGATAGCCATTAGAGCTCACTTGGAACGCTTGAAACAATAAGCGGTCCACGGGTCTTGGCGGTTGAGCGTGAGCTCCTACATTTTGGTTCCATTGCCGGGACCAACGGATTCAAGCTTGAGCGCTTGCACGCCTCATATCGAGCATCAAAGTAAGGGATTCATCCTCGAAATAGAGCTTGAGATAGGTAGGAAGTTTGGGTGTTTTGATCTTCGAAACAAGTAAGTATTTTGGGTTGGTTAGTTTGTTTGATGATTGGAAAACACCGAGAAATCATTTCAGTTTCTTGCTTTCGATTCTTGTTGCATTTAGTGTAGGATAGGATTAGGAAATCGAATCGGGAAAGGGTAGGGTTTACCGTTGCAAACAGGGCAAAACATGGCATAAATCATGCAAAAAATGGCAAAAAGATTGCTTGGAAGCTTAATGTCGGCAAATGAGTGATTGGGAGCATCAAAACCTTACCCGGGAGGGGGTTTAAGAGCCAAGAGGCCAAGGGAGAGCTCATTTGCAACCATTGCAGTGAGAGAGAGAGAGAGAGAGCCCCCGCAAAGATTTGATTCGATCTCGTCATTGGAGGGCCTACCGCTCACCTCAGGTATACTAATCACTTCCCTTGGTACCTTAGTTAGGATCTAGAAGTTTGTGCTTAAAGTGATTGCCTAAATCGTGAGATTTGATCGAAATCGTCATGGCGTCGCATTCATTGCACCGCGTTCGGCCCGTTCGAGTGACCATTTTTGGGTCCTCAACCCCTGCCATTCGGTCGGCTTGACCCGGAAATCAGCCCTCGGCCCGTCTGAGTGACGGCACTCAGCCCCTTGACCAACTCAGCACTCGACGCCCGGAGTCCACTCGGCCTCATTTACCAATTCGGCCCTCGGCCCAAGACCTGATTCGACCCTCGGCCCAAGATCTAACTCAGCCCGTTCGAGTGACGGCACTCGGCCCTTGGCCCACGAAAAGTTTGATCCTCGGACCAGTGTGATTCGGCCCGTTCGAGTCACCCACTCAGCCCCTGCAATTCGGACCAGTTGGGCCGAGTGTGAATTTTTCTCAACTTTTCAAAAATTTGACGTGACTCTATTGGAACTCATTTTGCGCAAATTATCGCAAGCCCTCCTAATGCTCAAAACTTGATTCTGGCGCATGGAATAGGCAAAATCGTAAGGCGCAGCCACTTAGCAGCTTGAGTGGGCTGTCGCGAGACCTAGAAACCTAGAGGCAACCCATTGAGCCATAAAACCCTGATTGGACCCAAAAACGAGCAAGGCAATGTAACAGAAAAGCCCTAAACCCCGTCAAGACGGCCAGAGAATTGATCGACAAAGCCTATCAGGTCCAAAACAAAACGAGGGTGCATAAGACGCTTAGAGACTATTTGCCGCACTCACCTTGAATTTCCGCACTTGAAGTGCACTTAAGGAAAACTAAAAGCTTGATTGAGCACAAGTGCACTGGAAAGAACACACACACTAAGTGGAGATAAATTGAGGACTGTATTTAATAAGTCAAGGAACTCACTCAGATAAACCACTCAAGGAACCCACCAATAGGAGAGAACCCACAGACGGAGATAAACCATCAACACGCGAAGTAAGACCAAGCAAGCAGTGCCAATGAAGTGGATTTGACAAACCTACTCAACCTGATCGATAGCTTGGTGGAGCATGAGAACTCGACTATGGTAGAAGAAAGCTCAGACCGCAGGTCTAATAAGGAACCCGACTTAGGTGTCTTCCCAGAGGCTATTCAGCACAGCTGGTCAGCAGCTACAATGCGCATGCTCAATATGAGCATCGCGACCAAACAACAGATGCTATCATCGCAGACTTGGAAGAAGAAAGAAAGCTAGCCCACAAAGCATTGCAAAACATAGTCGAATACAATAGAGACCAGCAGGCTAAGAGCCAAAGGCAAAGCACGGAGTTATGTGAGGTGCAGCGAGTGCTGAACTTAGCCGGTAGAAACCGAATGGATCACGAGAGAGCCCTAGAAGGAGACGTAACACTGAGCGAGCTTCTCATGAAGTGACTACTAGACAACACCTCAACAGAGCAAAGTGCCGCAGCATTGGCGACATCACTGCTCGCAGGATGAGGAGCAACCCAAGGCTCTAAGAGCCAGTCTAAAATCCCAATAGTCGCAAAGCAGCTCAACAAGTACCAACCCCGCACGATCCATACAGCTTTGTAGAGCAGTTCGAGCAAGTCTGCGAAGCCAATGATCTCAGCAACCTGACTCAGCGCTCTCAAGCATTTGGGCTCTGCTTCGGTGACAAGGGTAGGACTTGGTATACAAGCTTAGATGCCGCAGAGCAAGCAAATTTCAATGGCCTCAAGAATCTCTTCATCAAGAGATTTGCTGAGCTTGGATACTCCGACAATCTGCTGGTACGACTGATGAATGTCAAGCAAAAAGAGAAGGAGGACATTTGCGATTACGTAACCCACATGACGAGTCTCTTCAAGAGAATCCCTATGAGTGAATGATCGACTGAAAGAGCAGTTTCAACTGTATTCATGAGCGGAATTCGAAACGAGGAACTATATAAGGCTTTGGCAAGCAACTCGAGCTTGCAGTGAGATACGCTAGCTAGGGTTTTTTGAGGAAGCCATCAGAGTTGACGATCAGTTGAAAGAGTGGAGCTCTAAGAGCTCCAACTTAGAAGAAACCAACTTGCAAAGTTTAGAGAAGGGTCAGCCTCGAGTGAACGACCAGCCCCATCATCCCAAGATAAGGGAAAATCCACCGAGATGAACCAAGACTTGGCTAATGTTGAGAGTGGAAAAAGACTGAATTTTTGATTGATTTTTGTTGTTTTTGAGGTCTGAATGATTGATTTTTGGTAGATTTAGAGTGATGTATGATTGTTAATGGAAGTATTTGAGAGTGTTTTGGATGATATTGATTATGTTTTGGAAGTTCATGATGATTTTTAGTGGAGATATGAGGTTCTGTGATGTTCTGATAGGTTCTGATTGGTTCTGTATACCTTCTATATAGCTTTTGTTTTGTTCTGATTGTCTTCTGTATGAAGCATGGATTGATGATTGATGAAGATTGAGATCTCGTGAAAGTTTATTGAATATTTTTTAAGAGTTTGGAATGGTTTGAGTATGAGTTATGAGGTTTTGATGACCTTCTGTAACCTTCTGTAGATCTTTTGTAGAGCCTCCGTCTCTGCTCTGTCTCTGTACTGTAACTGTACTGTAGCTGTTCTTGTACTGTTCTGTGACTATTCTGTAGACCTTCTATAGGTGTTCTGTAGAATGTATGTGTGACTTTGGGAAAGTTTTCTAACCTTTGGGAAGGATGAATCTAAGTTCAAAAGAGCTAAAACAGGTGAAAGAAACAGCTGTTGAAGACTAAAGAGAAGACTAAGTGACAGTGACAGTAGGGAGCTGTGAAAAGACACTATAGTGGCTCTGATGACTCTTCATACCAGACATACCTCTTGGGAGGTGCATCCACGACCTAAGAAGGATTATTGAGGGTTATTGTGGATGATTATTGAGTGATTGTAGTGAGGATATGATGTACTATTGATGGAGAGAGAGAGAGAGAGAGTCAGAGACAATAAATTCTATCAAAACAGTGTAATGGTATATGAGAGATTGAGAAAGAGAACTATGAAGACATTGAAGATGGATAATATGTGATTGATTTCCATTGAAAGATGGTGTATTCCTTTGTGTTCTTTGTTCTATTGATGAATTTTGTGAAGATATTGAAGACTATGGTTGATTCTATCAAATCCGTGGGAGAAATCTACTATGATGCTGCGTGAAGAATTGCTGTTTTCTTTGTTTTGATGATCAAAAGAATGAAATAAAAGCTTGTTGATGTTACAAGATAGATTTTCTTGCAAGAGAATTTCCTTTTTCTTGGTGTTCCTCTTGGGGCTCCATGTTTTTGGTGCGCAGTCGGGGAATCTTGCCATCAACAAGCATCAGAAAAGGCTGAAAATGAAGGAAATGGCATTGCCAAGAAGAGAAGAATTCAATGGATGTTTGTAAAGTTCCTTCTTCCACTGAAGAGTTGGAATTTCTCATAATCAAAGCCACTTTCCACAAGAAGTTCATCCCGCAATGGCGGAAACATATCACCATCATGATGCATGCTCTATGTGGTGGACAGTTTCCTCTTCCTGTTGAAGCAGCAGAAACTTGCATCTTGGTGGCAAACTGTTTGGAAACAAATTGAAGAGCAGAAACAGAGAGAATGACCATCCATGGAAGATTTGGCATTCATTGAAGTTTTCAGACATCATCAAGTGGGAGATTGTGAAGAAGCTTTAGGAGTCTTGGTCTGTAGAGGTTCACGAAGACAAGAAGGAAAAAAGTTGAAATTTGTTCGTGGATGCTCAACAGCAAGATACATGGGATGCTTGGTGCACTGACAATCTTTTGTTTGTCCAATTGGCAACCCACTGGAAGTTGGTAGATAGAGTGTTCTTTACAACATACACTGTTGAAACCATCAGAAGCTGGCATTACTTTGATAATGGCACCACCACAATGCTTAGACGTATGCATTTTGACACCTTCAGAACCGAATACCTTCCTCTGTGCAGTGGCATGAAAGCAGAATTCAGAGATGTTGAAAAGGAAGAAGTAGAAGAAATGTTGGCAAGAGAGTCCTCCAGAGACTGAAGCATTCTCTTATCCCTCTGTGGAGCACTAACAACATAGTGGAGCCAACCCCGTGATGAATGATGCAATAAAGAGGCAAGCGTTAGAACGAGTCCAGAGGTACGCGAGAAGAGAGAAAGCAAAAATTAGAGCCGAGAACGTGCTAGCAGGAGAAGCCGCCTTTGACGCCCTTGCGGAACTCTTTACAGAAGTCCCGATGGCACATCAAGCCCTTCCTCCTGCTGCTGGAGGTCCACTTCCAAGCCAGATTCGTCCTGGAAATATTGACGATAGGCTAGCAAATGTAGTCCCATTGCCAGTTTTTAAGGGAGAGGACAATGAAGGCCCCGATCTTCATGTAGCAGAGTTTATGGTAGCATGTGTGGCTAATAATGCGAGAACCCTTGAGCATTGGTTAGCAATATTACCCGCCACTTTCAAGGGCGCGGCGTTTTAGTGGTATGAGAGACAAGCAATAGGAACTTTTGGCACATGGAACGACCTAAAGTTGGCCTTCCTCACTAAATTCAGGCGTGAAGGTTTTGAAGAGCGGATGCGAGAGGAATTCATGAACCTAAGTCAGTCCTCTGGAGAAAGAGTAGAAGCTTATGTCTCGCGAATGGAATCCATCCTGAAGAGATGGACTAACCATCATTTGGATGAAGGTATCTAGAAAGGAGTGTTTCTCAGGGGTCTACAACCAGAAGTTCGCAAGTTTGTGGAATTGAGAAGACCAGTCAATCTGCAAGCTGCAGTGGAAGGTGCAAGATTGTATGATGAAGTTGAAGCAAGGCTATCAATGACTACAGGAAGAGGAGTCTTACCTCCTCCCATGCCTGGAATGGCATACCCATCAAATGCGGTCCCAGGGATAGTTTCCTACCCCTATCCCCAGATGCAAACAGTGCCACAGTATAGTGCACCTAATCCAGTGTGGTCACCGCAGATGACAGTACCTCAGATGATGGTTCAACCACAACAACAGTGGCCTCAAACAGTTCCTCCAATGGTGACTCAACAACAGTGGAATCCTACCAACTGGAATCAACAACCCCAAGTCTCAACAGGAGCTCTGAATCAGAACCAGAACAGAGGACCTTCTGGATCTACCCAACCAGTGTATGCAGTAATTACAGAAGCTTCCCAAAACCCTACAACAAGCACTGCAGGAGGTGAAAATCTGAAGGGCTACTTATCCAACTCAGTTGCAAGTATCAAAAAAGAGCTTCTGGATGTGATTACAGAGCAGTTACAGACATTGAAGGTGAATACTGCCAATATATCCACTTCTGCAGGAGTCGGAAGGGATGTGATGTGGTCAAATACTTGGTGTGAAAAGTGTCATCAAGCGGGACATTTAGCCACTGAATGTACTTGAAAACCAACCATTCCTAGAGCCTTCTGTTCTTATTGTTTGCGAAAGAACCATACAGAGGATATTTGCTCTCTAAAAGAGATGCATGAACGAAGACAGAAGGATGAAAATGCAAGATTCAACTTGCTGGAATCTAAAATGACAACACAGGATATTGGACCCAAGCCTAGAGAGTTTGGTCCTAATTTCGGTCCAAGGAGGTTTCCCTCTCAAAGTTACAGAGGACGACAGTCTGAGGGTGGTCAGAGATTTGAGGTGGAGTGTTACAGATGCGGAGAAAAGGGACACATTTCACCAAATTGTCCAAATCCCAGAAGGTCAGTGGATTACAAGCCCTTATGCAGTCGATGCAAAGGAGAAGGCCACACTGCAAAGGACTATCCCAGTCCAGCCCCTGTAAAGGCCAATGTCACTGATAGCCAACAGAAGGTACAAGAACCTGCTTCTAATTTGGTCGAGTTGGAAGTTACCGCTGTGACGCGCACCAAGAAGAAGGAACCAGTGGTTTAGAATGGAAATGACTCTCCTTCCAAGACTGTGAAGTTCAACCTACCTACGGAGGGACAGAGCAGTACAGAACAATACAGTACAGTACAGAGCACTACAGTGCCACAGAAGGCTACAGAGACAGTCCCAGAGACAAGACCAGAGGCCCAAGAGATAGATGATACAGAAGCACTTCCACAAATAGAGGAAGTTCCGATGAAGCAATTGTTAGCAGAAAAAGGAAAGATGAAAATGGGTGTAGCCCCATTCCCCAACCCGCTGGAGAAGCCTGTGGATCCTATTAAAGATTATGACTTGGTCAAAGACCTAGATACTTTTAAACCAAACTTAACATTTCGGAAGTTGCTGATGCTGTCTCCCAGCTGGCGAAAGAGATTCAAAAGCATCTTGACACGAAGGTGTGGACTAAGGATCGCTCCTTCAACAACGACCAAGACCAATAATGCCTCGGAGCCTGTAAAGGAAGTAGATGTGGCTAAGCCACTTTTTAGATCCTGGGACCCCAGAGATTAGTGTATGGATAGAAGGATGCTTCATTTTAGATGCATTGATTGATGGAGGCTCATCAGTAAACATAATGATGGATATCACCATGAAGGACTTAGTGTTGCAAGGAATTCAACCTACACAGTGGCTTATCAGGTTGGCAGACCAAAGTAGAGTCAAACCATTGGGCATCCTCCCATATGTAAAAACAACCCTTGCAAGGAGAGACTATTGGTTGACATATTTGGTGGTCAAACCAAATTCTTATGGGACCTCATACCCTTTGCTGTTGGGAAGACCTTGGCTTTTTGAAGCAAGAGCTAGGACGGACTGGTTCAAAGGAACCCTAACCCTAGGCCGAGGACCCAATAAAGTGGTGTTAAAGATGTATGGATCGCAAAAAGGCAATGGATCCACATCCATTGAAGTCATAACTGGTTCCTCTAACGAGGTAACAGATGGTACATCAGGAGATGAAGAGGCTATTAAGCAAATCTTTCCTAAGAAAATAGAGGCACAGTCCCTAACAGTGGGCACTATAAGCCAACTGCCAAGGGAAATAAAATCCTTGACCATGGGTGAATATCTCCTACCTCAATTAGAATTAACTTCTGAAATCACCTCTGACAATGAAATAGAAGCATGGATATACTGTTCTCCCTGTTACATGACAGTTGTAAAGACAGAGCAAAGACAGTACAAAGACAATACAATTACAGAACAGAGAGAATACAGAGGCAGAGCAGAGACATAGTGGCTACAGAACAGAGACCGAATGGATACAGAGATAGTTACAGAGACAGTAAGAGATGCAGAGCTAGAACCAGAAGCAGAATTAGAGTCAAAACTAGTGACGGAAGTAGAAGCAGATACAGAGGCAGAAGATCTGTTCTTCTCCTAGAAAGCCTCTACAGAAGCCAAGGCAGAGCCTCCAGAAGATGAGAATGAAACTGATGAGGAAGAAAATGAAGTAGGATATGGAAGTGCAGATGAAGAATTTCCTTTGATAGAGGATGATCTGGTTGATGTCCCTACAGAGACCTCAGAGGACGAATATCTCAGGGTACTGGATGGAATGACCATGGTTCCGTTTGGGTTGGTCAATGGACCCCTAAGTATGGAGAATCTGTATAAGCAATGGATTAAAGGCGTAAAAATTAAGTTCACCAATGGCTCCTGTCACCCTGACTGTTCAGTCCAAAGAGAAGATGATGATGATGCCTCCCGCCAACGGAAGCCCAAGCCCTCAAAGTCACAGTCTCTAGCAGGTCCGTGCTATGTGACATTCCTAGACGCATCCTCTGAAGATGAAGCCTTGAGTCCTGAAGAGGTCACCACTCAAACAAAAGCAAATAAGGCTCTGATACCCTTTCAACAAATTAAACAGACGAATGAGTCATCTGTTCAGAAGGAGGACACTGGTTCTAGTGGGACATCAGACGAGGATATGACTCTCTTGAAAGAATCAGACCTCTACCCAGAAGTAATCCGTGGAACATTTATCCGCGAAGTGGAAGGTGAAAGACAAGTAACGTTCTTGGATGCTGAGGGTATTGAATGTCATCTAAAAGTGGGTCTCAATCTTCCAGAAGAAGAACTGGTGGTCCTACGAGACCTACTAAAGGAGAACTTAGATGTGTTCGCTTGGTCCTACAAAGACCTAAAGGGGATTGATCCTACAGTATGTCAACATCACATTGATCTAGAGCCCGATGCCAAACCTGTAAGGCAAAGACAAATATGGATGAATCCTAATTACTCTGCTCTGGTGAAGGCCGAATTATTGAAACTTCTTGAAGCAAAGTTCATTTATCCCGTGGCTAACAGTGAATGGGTTTCGCCCATTGTGGTAGTACCCAAGAAGAACGGGAAACTTCGAATATGTGTTGATTTCACTTCCCTATCCCTTTTACAGACCAATTGTTGGACACAGTGGCAGGCCATGAGCTGTGTTCCCTCTTGGATGGATTCAGCGGATATAACCAAGTCCAAATCGCAGAAGAGGACCAATCTAAAACAACCTTCACCACGGAATGGGGGACGTATGCCTACAGAGTGATGCCATTCGGGCTCTGTAATGCTCTTGCCACCTTTCAACGAGTAATGATGGCGGCCTTCCAGAACCATCTGCATGATTTCATTGAGGTGTATCTTGATGATTTCTGTGTCTATAGTTTGATCCATGAGCACTCGGGACACCTAGAGCAATGTTTTAATAGATGCCGAGAGTATGGGATTTCTCTCAACCCCGACAAATGTGTCTTTGGCATCTCCTCGGGAGTTCTTTTGGGCCATATTGTCTCTGCACAAGGAATTGCAACAGACCCGGTAAAGATTGAAAAGATTGCCGCCTTAACAGCACCGACAAACCTCAAACAATTGAGAGGATTTCTTGGCCATGTGGGCTATTACATAAGATTTATTGCACATTTTGCAATTAAGGCAGCCCCTCTGCACAAGCTCCTAAGGAAAGAAGCTAATTTCCTTTGGACGGATGACTGTGAAGAAGCCTTTAATACCCTAAAACAATACCTGATCCAGGCACCTATTTTATAGCCTCCTGATTGGATGAAGGATTTTCATGTACACATTGATGCATCATTTGAAGGGCTAGGTGCTGTCCTATGTCAAAAGGGCCCCTCGAAATTAGATCAACCCATCTATTACGCAAGCCAAAAAGTCACTGATAGGGAACGGAACTATACAGTGACAAAGCTTGAGTGCTTGGCAATGGTGTTTGCCCTAGAGAAGTTTTGCCACTACCTACTGTCTACCCACTTTAAATTTTATGTGGATCATGAGGCCCTGTCCTTCATGATGAACAAAGCAGACGTGAAAGGACGAATGATGAGATGGCTCCTTTTATTCTAGGAGTTCGACTTTGAGGTAATTACCAAACCTGGTCGTTCCCATGTTCTGGCTGATCATCTGTCGCATATCCCACAAACTGCAGACGAGGAGCAGGATGATCCAGACCTCCCTGATGCTTCCCTATTCCTAGTAGAAACTGTAACCCCCTGGTATGCAGACATTGCCAATCTGTTGGCAACCCAACAGTACCCTCCTGGCATTTCTATTCGGGAAAGGAAAAAGCTTATGTTAGAATCAGCCCCCTACACCCTGTTAGGTGGAGCACTATATAAGAAAGTCAAATATGAAGTGCTCAGAAGATGTGTTGCAGGAGATGAGATTGGGATTGTTCTGAAGGCTTGCCATGACGAGCCATGTGGAGGCCACTTTGCAGGAGAAGCTACAGCCAGGAAAGCTCTGTTAGCATGTTACTAGTGGCTGACCCTCCACAAGGATGCTTATGATTACTGCAAGCGATGTGATGCTTGTCAGCGATGGGGAAACCCACCAAAACAAGCACTATGCCACTACAACCTATCCTTCCTTTGAAGCCGTTTGAGAAGTGGGGCATCGACTTCGTCGGCCCAATCGATCCTCCCACCAGAAGAAAACAGAACAGATACATCTTGGTATATACGGATTATGTCACAAAGTGGTGTGAAGCTAAAGCCCTAAAGCGAGACGATGGTAACAGCGTGGCCCTATTCATGTACGAGAATATCATCACCCGTTTTGGCAGTCCCCTAGAGCTGGTAAGTGACAGAGGCACTCATTTCATTAATAAAGTCATGGAAGAGTTGACAGAGCTGTATAAGATCCGCCATTGCAAGTCCACTCCTTATTAACCCAGAGCCAATGGCCAAGTTGAAGTCACCAATCACATCCTCTACTCGATCCTGATAAGGACGATTGCTGCACATTGTCATGATTGGGATGATCGACTTACAGAGGCCCTTTGGGCGTACAGAACCTCCCATAAAGTAGCAACAGGACAGACACCCTTCCAGCTGGTGTATGGTACAGAAGCTGTTTTCCCTGTTGAACTGGAATTGCCCTCTTTGCGAGTGGCTATTAAAGAGCATTTGGGGTACGATGATTCACTGCAACGCCGTCTCCTGCACTTGGAATGTTTGGACGAAACTCGTAGGATGGCTCTACAGTGCATGGAAGCCATGCAAGCTCGACGTAAGGCTTACCATGATAGTTTCATCAAGCACAAGGAGTTCAGAGAAGGTGATTTGGTCCTAGCCTATGATTCACGATTTGGCAAGTTTCCTGGCAAGCTTCAACAGCAGTGGATGGGCCCATATAAGGTACTTGCTGGTCAACCCTAATGGCTCTGTCCAAGTGCAGACCGTTGATGCCTCTGATGATCCCTTCCTAATCAATGGATATCGCCTGAAGAAGTACTTCCCTCCTTGGGGATCGTCACAATTACGGTCACCTAATTCTTTCCCCGGTTGGTGTGGCACTGTAACTCTTATGATTCTACTTCTGATAGCTGCTCTTGAGCCACTCCTGATGAGGTGGATGCAACCCTCTGTCCCCTCAGCCCCACCTTCCAGCCCTGATCTCTTATCCTCTATTTTCTACCAGCAGCAGTGGCGAGGTTGGTTCTGATAAATGGTATTTCTACCATTCCCTTGCTTAATTCGAAAAAAGGAAAAAATATACATATCGGTCATGGGAGAAAAGGACTTCGGTCCCTGTCATGCCGACCTATTCTTCGAGAAAAGGTGGAGACACCCTTGGGAATAGGAGAAAAAAAAAGAAACAACAACAAAACAAGAAAAAAAGAGAAAAAAAAACAAAGAAAAGAAGAAAAGAGAAAAAAAAATGTTATGGGAGAAAAGGAAGAAATTCCCTGTCATAGCAGGCCTCGTTCCAAGAAAAGGTGTTTAACACCCTTGGGCGGGAAGCTGGCTGTGGAAAAGGTGGCAACACCCAGCAGTCCAGAAATTGGATTCATCAGTTGACATCCCCAGGATCTAGTTCCGAAGCTGCCTCCCTTGGTACGCTGTGTCCTGTGCCTTTCTGCAGAGCGTTTGACAGTCCTCTAGTAAACGCCATATTCCTATCTAACCCCACGTTCAATCTGATGGCTACCTCCCTAGGTACGCCTCTTCAACAACGAACGATGCGATCTTCATCGACAAACAATCCAGTGACACGAGCTTTCATCCTAACTGGATGGGAAAGTGAGTTATGGTTGCCCTCTGTAACTATCAACAGAGAGTGAGACTGAGCGTGGGGCAAGTGACCAGTCTTTTTCCTTCAAATCAAATGAGAGGTGAGAAGTGTGAATGAAGTGTTGCACGCATGTGATGGGCCTCTCAAGGCACAAAGCACGATCTGTTTCTGCACCATAAGGCTCCCTGGCCTTCCTTCTCGCACCGTATACCGGCACATGGCGGAATGCACAGTTGCACCATCAAATGCGCACAAGGCATACAACCTTTGCACAAGTGACCGTGAGGATTACATCAATGGATTTCAGGAAAGGGCTACACTTCTGTATCTTTTAACAGAGCGTGAGACAAAGGGTGGGATGAGTGTGACTAGAGTTTCCTCAAACAATTACCGAGAGGTGAGGATTGAGGGATGTTACGACCTTTGGAGTCAGGTACGTTCCCGTTTCCCTATGCACCCACGGGGTGGGTCTCTACCGTCGTCACTGGACAAGTCACCCTGTTCTGTACACTGCACTGTAAGGCTCCCTTGCCTTCCTCCTTGCACCTATGCCAGACGGGTTGGACGCACTAATGCACCATCAACGGTGCACCCTGGCATACTCCCTCTGCACCATCCCCCTTGTCAATTCCTAAACCGGGTGTGAGATATGGGTTTCAATCATTATTCATTGAGTGATGTCCGTAATGGGGCGAGTGACTATTCTCTCATCCCATCTGAGTGCTGTAAGCTGAGTGACTCTCCTTCGTCTTCAGTGACATCGATTCGATGCGATTCATCCATCAACTACCTCCCTGGGTTCTGCCACGTGGTCCCTGCCATGAAGGACGTGTGCTGTGAAGATGCCTTGGTACCTCCTGCAGCCGACAACGACAGTGGACGTGCCATCAACATTCAACCTTGATTCTCGATAACATGGGCCCAGTTTTTCTAACCCTACACCTTGTTTTGTCAGTGACGGTCATGTTTTAAGTGTGGGGACGTTAGCGGTTGGTCTGTTGTTTGGTATTAGGTCCATGTTGCTCGGTCAACCCTATCCGTTAAGATTTTAAGTGTGGGGATGCGTCCCTGCGCGTCTACCTTGCATACCGCCCTGCATATGCCTCACTTTGCTCATGCATGTATGCCATGACTTTTTGTTACCCTCTTGGGGTCCCTTCCTAACCCACCTGTCCACTGTCACCCCTCCCTTGGGGCTGTTCCTCCTTCATTTCTCTTTTTCCCTTATTTTGTTGTGTTTTCGTGTGAACGCACCCTACGTTCAGCGGAATCCCCATCTGCCCTTCTATCCCTATTCATCCCTTTGAGCTGTCCAATTTTCCTCTTTACCTACCCCTGTTCCGATGCACGGTTTTTGAGTTATTAATTTTTGACGAGTTTTGCGTACTTTAGACCGTTTTCCATGTGAACGTGCTTTGCTTGCTTCGGAATGGTGATCTGACATCCTAGCCCTGACAAACACTTTCTCCTTGCCATTTTTCCTTTTTACTCTGTGTCATTCCAATGCACGGTTTGTCCAATATTAATTTTTGCAGTTTTTCGCGACCTTTTCATGCGTGTTTTTGACATTTTTCCATGTGAACCTGCCTTGTTTGCATCGGAATTCTAGTTTGATTTCACAGCCGTGTCCATTGCAACTTTCCCTACATTTTTCCTTTTTTCTCCCCATATTTCGACTTCTGGATTTTTAATTATTAAATTTTAAAAGTGTTTTTGAGTGTCTTTTTGGGTTTTTTTGCATGCGAATGACTCCTAACCCTATCGGAATTGTGTTTTAACATGACAGGTCTATGAAACTTTGTCCCTCGCACATTTTGTGTTTTTATTGCCCTTCGTTCTGGTGCACGGATCGTTCCGTATTAATTTCTGAATCCCTTTTCGGGTCTATTTTTTGAGTTTTTCCCATGTGAACGCGTCTTCTCTCAGTCGAAACTATGTTTTGACATGCTCGAGTTTTCGGGCCTGTTCTTTTGCACATTTTTCCTTTTTCCCGCGCTTCGTTCCGATGCACAGATCTTCCGATCTTAATTTTCGTTTGTGTTTTTGGACCCGTTTTTTGTGTTTTTTGCATGTGAACGCCCTTTATTCCCCCCGGAGCCCCCGTTGCACTTTCTCCCTGTCTTCCCCCTGCCGTCCTGCACAATTTTTGTTTTTACATCATTTCATTTCGATGCCCGGCTTGGGAGATATTAATTTTTTTTCTTGTTTTTACGTGTTTCGGGCGACTCGTCCCGCGCGTGAACGCGCCCGTTTTCGATTTTACGCGCCTCAACACGCCCGGGTTGCGTATGCGTACCCCGTGCCGACATTCGTGCGCCATTCCGCTCCTCTCACGGTAAATTTTTTCCCTCGCCCCGCGCACGTGCGCGGGACGGGGGCACGCCTTTTGTCTTTTTCTTTATTTCTTTATTTATTCCTTAATTTCTTTATTAATTAATTTAAAAAACAAAGATCAAACTGAAGAAGCCAATATTGTACAATTCAAAGGAGAGAAAAGAAAAGCGGTAGGCTAAGGCACCCCCCCCCCCTCCTCTCCCCTATCTCCTCCCTGCCTCCCCTTCTTCTCCTCTTCTTCTCTTTTCGCCTCCCTACCTCCTTCCTCCCCTCTTCTCTCCTCCCTTCTCCCTTCCTCTCCGCTGGCCACACAAGCCCCCCACAGGCCCACCACTGTCCCACCACCAGGCTGCACAATCCTACGAGTTGCCACCCGCAAGTGGCCGTCGCTGCCGTCTTCGTCGCCCATTGCTGCCAAGGGCACCGCTCCCCGCCACGTGGCCGCCCTAAAGCCGCCAGCACCTTGACGCCCGCCGCCAGCGCCGTCTTCGTCACCTGCTGACGCTAGTGCCGCCGCCTGGGTAACGCTCCCCGCCACGTGGCCGCCCTGAAGCCGCCAGCGTCTTGCCGCTCGCCGCCCATGCCGTTGCCACCGCCAGGGCCGCCCAGGTTGCCGCCTCCGCCGCCCGCTCCGCCGTCGTCGCCGCCCTTCCACCCTCTTCCTCCTCCTCCTCCCCCTCTTCCTCCTCCTCCTCCTCCTCCTCCTCCTCCTCCTCCTTTCCACTAACTGCAGGTTAGTTACATTAACCTTCTTTGCCTTCATTAATTTTCATTAATCATACTAATCCTAGGTTAGTCTACCCAACTTCAGTCAACCTAACCCATCCTAGGTTAGTCTACCCAACTTCAGTCAACCTAACCCATCCTAGGTTAGTCTACCCAACTTCAGTCAACCTAACCCCTTTAGTCAACCTAACCCACCCTAGGTTAGTCTACCCAACTTTAGTCAACCTAACCCATCCTAGGTTAGTCTAACCCACCTTAGTTAACCCCCCTCCCTAGTTAGTTACCCCCACTCCCTAGTTAGTTAACCCACATTAGGTTAGTCTCACCCCACCTAAATTAACCTAACCCCACTTTAGGTTAGTCTAACCCAACCTACATTAACCTAACCCCACCCTCGGTTAGTTTAACCCAACCTAGGCCAAACTAACCCTACTTTAGTTAGCCTAATCCTAACCCTAGGTTCCTTAACCCTAACTAGGTTCCACTAACCCTAGTTGGGTTAGTTAACCCCCTGCATTAACTAACCCCACCCCCTAGTTACACTAACCCCACTTAGGTTAGTCTCCCCTAACTTGCCTTAACTTACTTATCTGACTTAACTTCGACTAACCTAGTTCCATTTGACTAACCCGACCTAACCTAGCTTGACTTATATGACTTACCTTGACTTCCATGCCTTAGCTGACTTACTTTGACCTTACTTACCAACCTAAGCGTATTTTCCTGATTTAACTGATTTAATTAATTTATAAATTAATTTCCACTCAAAAAAAGTTCAAAAAAATTTCTAAAAATTCCCTTCACTTTTTGCAAATGTTTGGAAATTTGTCAGCTAGAAATTTCAACCCCCAAAATTACAGAAAATTCCATATTTGCCCATTTCTTCTCAAATTACCTTAAAAATGCAGAAAATTCATTTACAATTGGTGAAAAATACAGAAAAAAATTCTGACGAATTCCAGCACCTTCCACCCACCCCCTGACCTTGTTCCATCTATTTTTCACTTTAAAATATTCTTATATTCGGTACCCCTATTTCAAATTAACTCAAAAAAAAAAACAAAAACAAAAAACAACAACAAATACAAAAACAAAACAAACAAAACAAAACTATACACAACAGACCCCACACACACAAAACTTTACCATAAAAATCCCAATCTTATTTTTATATCTTAAATTGTAGATATTTCCTCCCTGGCTGAAAATTTCTTTTTACTTTATCCCCTATTCATCTTTAATTATTCTTCCTTTAAAAAACAAAAAACAAATTGAATACATCAACACATACCATTTATTAAAACACAAATCCAGAAAAACACACATAACTCCAATCACCACACCTCCTAACATCAATTAACCAAACCACATTTTAAAACCATCCCCAACCCACATATAATTCCAACCCAATACCATATAAAATTAAGTCAACAAAATAATAAATCCTCATACAATAAAAACCAACATACTCATAAAAATCGACACATCCACTAAGGTTTTGTCTTTGTTGTTCCGTCAGTGGTCTTTACTTTTCTTTTACTGGATTCACTCCTTTTGGGGGACTCTTCCGTGCGCATTCAGGCCCTTGCATACACACCCCTTCCAGGTATTTATTTTATGTGCTTTATTTATTTTTATTTTCCCCTTAATCACAAATTAATTGTTAAAATGACATATTTATTTACCCACAGTTTCCACGCACGTTCGCGCTAAACACACAATTTCATAATAACAATCAACCAACCGTTCACTTTGCACGCGCTACCTGCGCTTAAGAGGCACTTTAATTTATAATAAAAATGACCTAGCCGTCACAAGAGCACGCGCTAGCAAAAAAGCACTCCACATCACTCTTAATTTTTAATTAAGGAATTTGCATTTAGAGACCCAGTCTGGGCATTGAAGTTCGGGTTGCGTTAAAGCACCGTTTCAACTTAATAATTTGTAATTAAAATTTTAAGAAGGAACCACCGTTTTCTTATTAAGGTTTATCACTTAATAAAATGTCACCCATTGTTAATAATTTATTCCAATGAACCCTTCGTTCAATTAATTCCCCTTCACTGCACTTATTTCCCCTTTTTAATGAACTCGCTTCGTGGGATGGGCGCGTAAAAGTCTTTAGTTGACACTGATGGTCAAGTTATGGTCCAGTCTTAATGTCCCTTTTTTTTTTGTAGTCTGATTTGTCCATGTGTTACGATTACGGGTACAGTGTGTGGTTTTTTTTTTCTTTATTGCCTGATACGGGGATTTGGGTGCTTACATATTGCATTGCATGAAGCTTTCGGCCGCATATGTGTAGAGGTCATGCCAAAATTTTTCTAGGCTGTGTATTGTCTGGGGTGGTACTTGGGTTAGTTACATCTATATTTGTATGAGTGTCCTTGTTTTGGATTGATTCCTTTTTTATAGCCTTTTGGTTGTTTTGCAGGCATTCTTTGTGACTGTCTATGTTGTGGTGTGTGTGTTTACCCTCTGAATGGCACCTCACGCTCCTCCCCCTATCCAGTATGTCCCACTAGTCAGTAGGGATTACTCTTCCCTACTCACTTTTGAGCCTCTCACGAAGGCGGGACTCGCAACTTTTGTGGCTGCATCCTTTCCATTGCTTCCAGAGGATCCATCAATGTGTGATGAGTTTCTAGCCTCCTACAACAAGAAGTCAGGACTGGTCCAGGGTACTTCCATGACTTTGACACCTCGAGGCCTAGGGAAGGCTCTGTCTCTTCCCTACAAAGGTGAACCCTTTGTTACCACTCGCCAGCTTTTCTCTAACGAACAGATTTTGAAGCTGTTACAAAAACAGACCAGGGAAATTCTGGATGTTAAAAAGGTGATCAACTCTTCAGGAGTTTCTTTTTCCATGATCACTGATCCTGTGTGGAAGTTGGTCTATCAATTTCTCCAAGACAGGTTTATGCCTGCCAAAACGCCATCCCATTACTTGTCCAAAGAGCTTTTTACAGCTTCTAGGATGGTTTTAAAAGGAGTAGCTATTGATTGGAGCACTTACCTCCTCACTAAGATGGATCAACATTTCGTCAAAGTCACCAGGGGCAATGTTACCAATGTCACCTATGGATCGTACTTGTCTGCCTTCTTGACCTACTCAGGTTTACAGAAGAGTGTGCCTCCTCCTCCTCCATCTGATCCAGTACCTCCTCCTCCACCTTCAGATGAGTCAGAACCAATTGATGTAGAGGATTTCGATTCTCCGCCTCCCTTGGTTATACAACGCAAACGATTGAAGCGGGTAACAGAAAAAGCTCATTCAGTTCTTCCTTCCGTGCCCCTTCCTGCTACTTCTGGCAGTGATCTCCCTGCTTATCTCACATGTAATAACCTGTTCAGAGCACATCGAGAAGGTTCGTTGGATATATCAGTCCCCTCACTGAACAGTCTAGTTTCGGGAGATGCCATTCCTTTCCTATGTAAAGATATTCAGAGTTCCATTGAACTGTCAGTGATAGCCTATGTTCAACAGCTGGATGCTTCCTTTTATGAGGAACTGATGCAGTCTACGGACCAGTTGCATAAGGCAACATTTGAGTTAGCCTCTACTAAGGATACCCTAGCAGATCTGTTCAAGCCGATGGAGCAACAAACCCAACTGATTGAAACCCAACGAGATGAGATATCTTCTTTGAAGATTCAGTTAACAGCGGCTCAATCAGAGGTTACTAGCCTTTCCACGGAGAAGGAGAGGATGTCCAATGAAGCGCAAGAGTTCCAGGCTCTCTTAGATACAAAACTTTCAGCCTTACAGATTGCTAATGACACAGTGGAATCATAAGCTTCCCAAATCAAGCAGTTGCAAGATCAACTGGCAAAGTCACGGTCTGTTCCTCCAAGCCCTAATGTTCCCTTGATCCCTTCTCTCTCACAGCAGGACTTGGCAGTTCTTCAGCGATAGGCTACCTTGTGCCCTCTCTTCCAAGATAAAGTGGAAAGATTGCAGTCCAGGATGGATCTGCTATGGTCTACATTTGAGCAATTCCAGGAATATGTTCCTCCGGACCATTCTTTCTTTGTCCACTATCAATTACAGAAGTTGGCCTTCTACATGAAGCTTTCCACGATGGATCTTCTTCTTCCAGAGGATGGTTGGAGTGGGGCTTGGTCTCTGGAGTTGTTGACAGAGATGGTCCATATGGTGTTTGAAGATTCTGTCACAACCGATACCATGTTGATGTCATATATGTATCTCTGCGGAGACTTGTTGATTCCAGATGAAGTGGATATGGCTTGGTATGTGGGAGACGTGGTTTTACAAGTTGTTTTGTATGTCAACCATTTGGAGTTGCGAATAGATGACATGTTTCAGAGTTACTCCTCCAAAGTGGCTACTTGCCTTGATAATTCTTGGCATACCATGATTGATTCTGTGGTCCTGAATCAAAGACAGAATACAGTCCCTACCTATGTACAGAGCACTAACCAACTGAGGGTGGATCTCTTAGCTTATCTTTCAAAAAATAATCCATTTGATTCTACCTTTTTTTATGCCTATCAGAGAAGATCTATCTTAGGTCCTTCTGTTCCTACCCTACTATATTACCAACAAATGGCTCACCGTTATGATATATATCTTTCCCTATATCAAACCAATTCCACAACCATCTTACCCCTTCTTTTCCAACCTCAATCTTTTCCTCAAATTCCCATATTTACATACTGTTCTTTTATCGAGGATAGAGCATTTTCCCCTTCTCCACCATGTCCTTCTCCATCCATTCATGTACCTTCTACCTTTCTTATTTATCAATTAACACCCTTCTTAAGTGATTCCCTAAAATTTTCAGCCACTCCTTCTTTAAACTATTCCTCCTTTTATGATTTTGCCTATCCATCTCTTCATCCACTTTTACTTATTCCACTTCCATCTGCTGCCACTTCTATCTCTCAACCCCCTCATTTGGTTAGTGAATATGACGGATTTGATCATCAGATTTCCAAAAGAAGGGGATGGAGCTCGAATGATTCTCTTACAGGACCTCAGATAAACTGGCCCATAATTCCAGGAGATTGGACAACTGCCAGTCAAGCATACCAAAACTATATTCATTTTGCTCACCAATATTCATAGTCTCTGGATCCTTCGGTGAGATTGACAGCTCATTTTGCTTGGTATTTAGCATACATGCATAGGTATTCCCATAATGATCAAAAGGCCATTTCAAAACTTTGTAAGAATGTCAATGTGAACATTGACTCCCACCAGTTGGATGTCATGTACTTTCATGTCCTATGTCTCCCTAGCAAATACCTTGTCTTGCTAGAAAGAATGTGCTGCTTGCAATTTTTTCAGAATCCTCCCAAGACATTTGTAGATGAATCCTTCTCCATGGATCGATTCCGCAACCACCAAGATTTTAAAAGGGATCATCTTCATTGATGCCTTTACCATGTATTTTGGAAGAATTTTAATGATATATCTCTTTTTGGAGGTGTCATTCAGATGGTTATGTTAGTGTTCGTGTATGTGTTGTCTTAATTGTATGTGATGCGTTCGTGTTGGTTGCGAATATTTGATCGAGCGCCAATTTTACAAGATTGCTGGTAGATGAAACGCCTATGGTGGAACGCTGAAAAGAACCTCTTATATCCTTTACAAGTTTGTAATGCTTTTTAACTGATTAATCAGATGATAATCAAATGAGTTAATGAATAATGAAGTTTTCCTTTAGTAGTATTTTTTTCTATCAGATACAGGTGATAAGTTGGGGTCGTGTTTTAGCAAGATTATTGAAGATCTGAAGGAAGATCCCAATTGAGATCTTTTAGTAAACTTATATTCTTCTTTTCCTTGGGTCGCGGGGACACTTCCTTTCTAAGTGTGGGGATATGTTGAGAGTGGAAAAAGACTGAATTTTTGACTGATTTTTGTTGTTTTTGAGGTTTGAATGATTGATTTTTGGTAGATTTAGAGTGATGTATGATTGTTAATGGAAGTATTTGAGAGTGTTTTAGATGATATTGATTATGTTTTGGGAGTTCATGATGATTTTTAGTGGAGATATGAGGTTCTGTGATGTTCTGATAGATTCTGATTGGTTCTGTATACCTTCTGTATAGCTTCTATTTTGTTCTGATTGTCTTCTGTATGAAGCATGGATTGATGATTGATGAAGATTGAGATCTTGTGAAAGTTTATTGAATAGTTTTTAAGAGTTTGGAATGGTTTGAGTATGAGCTATGAGGTTTTGATGACCTTCTGTAACCTTCTGTAGATCTTCTGTAGAGCCTCTGTCTCTGCTCTGTCTCTGTACTGTAACTGTACTGTAGCTGTTCTGGTACTGTTCTGTGACTGTTCTATAGACCTTCTGTAGGTGTTCTGTAGAATGTATGTGTGACTTTGGGAAAGTTTCCTAACCTTTGGAAAGGATGAATCTAAGTTCAAAAGAGCTAAAACAGATGAAAGAAACCGAGTGATTGTAGTGAGGATATGATGTACTATTGATGGAGAGAGAGAGAGAGAGTCAGAGACAATAAATTCTATCAAAATCGTGTAATGGTATATGAGAGATTGAGAAAGAGAACTATGAAGACATTGAAGATGGATAATATGTGATTGATTTCCATTCAAAGATGGTGTATTCCTTTGTGTTCTTTGTTCTATTGATGAATTTTGTGAAGATATTGAAGACTATGGTTGATTCTATTAAATCCATGGGAGAAATCTACTATGATGCTGCGTGAAAAATTGCTGTTTTCTTTGTTTTGATGATCAAAAGAATGAAATAAAAGCTTGTTGATGTTACAAGATAGATTTTCTTGCAAGAGAATTTCCTTTTTCTTGGTGTTCCTCTTGGGGCTCCAGCTGATGTCAAGATGGAGATAGCCAAGCTGCAAGACATGTTGAGATGACCAACGTGCCCACACGTCCAATGTGTGTACTGTGGCGAAAACCATTTGCCAGCCGAGTGTCAAGATCCTCGGTCAAGACCTTGCGCTAACTGCGCGGCAGGTTCGGTCACGACATCTGCATTGCAGATTGCTGAGAAGACTTCCGTACTCGCAACCATACGGCCAGTCTTACCTAGCGAATAGGCTACAGCCACTCTTCAGAAGGGGAGCCCCATTGGCCCTTCTTGCGCCTAATGACATTAAGCCGGCTATCCCTAGGGTGGACATAACCCTACAGGCATACCTAGACCACCTGGTCCCTACGTGACCCATCCACAGAGTGACGCTCCAGTCCACTACATGGAAGAGCCAAATGAGGAAGAGACTTAATTATACCCTTATGTCTCTCACGACGACAAGGGCAACGCAGTCATTATGGGCTATTGACCAGTACCGGTGATGGCATTAGTTTAGGGAGAGGATGAGGTAGAGGCCTAGGAGGGCAGACGCAGGATCCAATCATTTGTTGGACTTGTGGTCACCCAGGCATGTCTCATCACGTTGCCCTAAGAGGGAGCAGCAAAACAGAGACAAAGTTGACCTAAGGTGGGTTGAGTGCGGAATCACCCATCTCTTTGTCAATTTCCCAAAGTGGAAACCTTCTTCAAGTTCAGCCAATGTACCATCTGTCCCATTGGGGCTATTTGGTGTCGAGAACCTCGATGGGGAGGCCACACCTATCCCATTGCGGGTCATGACCCGTGCCCAAACGAAGCATGCCGGCATATCACTACCAGGACCTGGCAACCTCAATGCCGCCTTGATAGGGAGGAAGAGTTGCAGGTGGAGAAAGAAGAGGTCGGAAGCTAAGATTGCACTGAAAATTGAGAGTGCTACAACTCTGCCTGTTGGGAAGAAGGTCACAGCCGCAGAGGTAGAAACTTCAGCCCCTAAGACGGCTGAAAAGGGAAGTGCCAAGGTAGGGGAATACCTGCATCCGAAGCGCCGGCTAGAGGCCATAGAGCAAGTGAAGGATTGGGTGAAAGAGGCCCAAGAGAACTTAAGGGACACTGAACCCATCCTAGAGGACGAGATCAATGATCTCCCCAACATAAGTACGACAGTCTCACCCCCTTGACCAAAGTCAGGAGATACGACCACACCACAAGCAACATCGCTTAGGCCAAGCCTTTATGCTGCAGTCCCGCAAATCAATCATGGCCATTGGCCAAGACAATCCGGTTTAGGAGAGAGACGAGCAGCCAACAACCTCCTTACCACACTAGTGACCACCCCTGTGACGTTAAACTTGGGATACCTGCTTAAGCAGCATCCCACCCTATGGCAAGACCTGAAGCAGTGGGTTGAGGGGTCACGAGAACAAGCTATTGATCTACACTACCATGATGTAGAAATACAAATACCAAGTCTAACGCTGCACTCTATGCCAAAATCCTTGCACGTTAATGCTTTCTGGGAAGGCATTGAGATGCACGTAGTGTTACTGGTCAAGCCTTAGGCGACACAATGAGAAAGGGGATCGTAGACACGAGAGCCAGGGTTAGTGTGCCACGCAGTACTTCAGACTTGGGGAAACCCACCTGTTGAGACCGCTCGGTTTAATATCACGTTAGCAAATGGCATGAGAGTGAAGCCATTCAGGGTACTTAAAAATTGGCAAGTGAAAATCGCAGGTGTCCAATTCTCTGTCGACTTTATAGTCATGAAGGAGGTGGACTACGATATCCTGTTAGGCCGACCCTGGATGCGCAATGCTAGAGTTATTGAAGTTTGGGGTAACGGCTTGATCTTCCTAGGCAACAGAATGGAAGCTGTGAGGGTAGAGATGGACACTTGGAAAACCTCACTAGTCGACTTGGAAAACCTCACCAGTTAACTTGATTGCACAAGTCAAGAAGTCTTATGGGCCCTTGACCAAGTATATCCCATGCCCAGAGGATGAGTGAGATTGGATGCACGTCCTTGCTACAATCGACCTGCCATTCTCGGATCATGAGGCATATGAGCAAGCCATCAAGATGATGAACAAGTCTGACGGCACGCACTCCGTACCAGTTTTCATGATGGTAGGAACCCTTCGTGGGAGACCTAAGCCCGTCACCTTCCAAGTGACAAACAACAAAAGAGAACTCCAGCAGGTTCTAGAATACTTAATGGACAAGCTAGCTGACAATCCAGCAGCAAACTTCAAACTACTCCAGGATCTCTTAGGCGAATCCAAGTGGCAATGAACTAGGGTGCATGACTTAAACCTTATGTACAACTAGGCCCTAGTCCCTGATCAACGATAAGAGATATACCAAGCCCTAGGAGACGACGAGCAGTTTGACGCAGAGGACTCTGATAACGAGTACGAAGACTGCCAATCCTTCAGTGACGAAAGTGAGGGTGAGATATACACTATAGAATACGACACTGAGGGACATGAAATAGAACAAATACGAGCAGAATCCAAGCCACAGAAAAGGAGTGTCTTCAAGATAGATCGAGGGGTCATGCGCATGGATTGTGATCACACTTGGTTAGAACACGTAGGAGCCATAGACTTTGAGCAAGCAGGCCTAGCCCAACCAGGAGCGACACCAGTGCTTAGGACAGAATCACCATCTGAACTGCAACCACCAGAGGAGACCACCTCTTCTAGCGAAGACGGCAAGTTTGACTCTAAGTCAAAGGTAAGTTCGGATAGCGACCTAGAAATACCTAGGCCGCCCAAGGCCCGATGCACCAAGGGGGACCTACCCGTCCACCTGAGGCACAGACGATTGAAGCAGAAAAGGGTGAAACAACCCAGGGATGCACAAACAGATGAACAGCAAAAACTACATGACCTCCCTAAAAGATTTACAAAATTCAAGAAAGGAGATAGGGTAGTGATCCTGTTGGGTGTCAAACAGAAAGGGCAGACGAGTGAACCAATTGAGGGACCAGCCAAGGTCAAGGAGGCGAACCTAGCCTAGGAAGGGGAGACACCCCAACCAGCCTTCATTGCCGATGACTTGACTGAGGAAGAAGAAACGAGTCTTGTCGCTCTCTTGTGAGAGTACGTAGGCGTATTCGCTTGGTCCTTGGAAGAGCTTAAAGAGGTAGATCCGAGTGTAGTGACTCATAATATACCCATGACACCAGACACAATGCTGGTGAAGCAGCGACCGTACCCAATGAATCCAAAACATGCTCATGCTGTCAAGGAAGAGATTGATAAGTTGATGAGAGCGGGATTCATTTACAAAATTGAGCACACGGATTGGGTATCACCCCCATAGTTATCGTGATGAAGAAAAACAAAAAAATTAGAGTGCGTGTCAATTACAAGAAGGTGAACGCCACTACTAAAAGGGACAATTACCCATTGCCATACACTAAGCATATGCTTGAAAGAGTGGCAGGCACGGATGCCTATAGTTTTCTGGATGGCTTATTAGGATACAATCAAGTGCAAGTGCATCCTGCTCACAGGCATAAGAATGCCTTCACCACTGAGTGGGGCATCTTTGCTTACATAGTCATGCCTCCCACGCATCAGGGCATGCCTATTAGGGCATCCATTTGATCCTTGTGAATCAGGACCTGTAAGCAAAGATGCCCCACTCAGTGGTGAAGGCATCTTGTAAAAAAGTACTACCCTCCCACGCATCCTCTGCATGAACCACCAATGTTGGAACCACTTATCAAAGTACGAGTAGCCACAATCATTGAAGTCGATGAGGAGGATGAGGAAGTTGCAGAGCCCGCATACCTGCACATCACGGTCACCACCAAGCGAACATGCACCTTCAATGCCTTGATCGATAAGGAAGTAGATTTCAATGTCTTGACTCACGATCATTGGACCCAACTTGGCAAACCATCACTACAACCCACTAATGCCAAATTAAGCCCATATGGGGGCCGCTCATGCGCACTTCTCGGCAAGTGCAGGGCCGGCGTTTCTATCGAGTCTAAGACTATACCAATGATCTTCTACGTGTTGCCAGATGCCAAAGATGCAGGCAGCACGAAGTCGCTGCTAGGATGAACCTTCAAAAAGCAAACTTGTTGCAATGTTGATTATGAGTTGCAGTACATCCACCTCGCCATAGGCAACGTTCGCATTGTTACAGCTTTTAGTAAGGGCTGCGCGACCTCACCAGTAGAAATATTAGCAACCAAATCTAAGGAGGGGGGTAGTGCTCAGCCACCACCCACCAGCTCTCAAGAACCGCTGCTCATGGCAGCAAAAGCTAAGGTCCAATAGCCTAGGTTTCAATGGAAGCCTAAATAGCTGCAACCGCTGCCTAGGAGTCGATGCACACATCCTCATAAGACCCAAAGCTCTAGACCTAGGAAACCAAGGCGCAGTCATAGAAATCGGTGCATGATCAAGCAAAGGTGGGTTCGTAAATCCCTCTTGCACGTCCAAGGCTACTATGAGGGAAATGCCTAGATATGGATCCCTAAAGTCCACACGGCCAAGGGCACCACTCGTACACCGCCCTCAAGCTTGATCATTCCAAGCCCCATAGAACCTCAAAACCATAAGCTGCAGTGCTTCCCATACCCACATCCATCAAGCTCATCCACGCGCATGCCCAAGAGAGTCGAAGCCTATCTGCCCAAATGACATACATCGTCACATGAGCCATCACTCGCTAGAGCCAACTCGACTACAATGATCCATTCTGAAGGCAATAATCCATTGGATATAGCTGCTACTTCCCCAGCCCTGATTTAGGAGGTCCAATCGCAATCTCAAGAACAATCGCAACCGCAACTGTTCATTGTCAAAGGCTCTAGTGCTATCAAACCCCAACCACTAGCACGTCTTAAACCCTCCTATGAGCGAAAATCATTTTTGACACTAGCCTCAGATCTAACCGAAGGATACAGGGGATAACGCGGTTGATTGCATTAGATGACTAGATGCCACTTTTAGAGAGCTAGCTCTAAGCTACTACCGCTTAGACTTAGGCTTGTTGCCCGAACCTTTTGCAACTGAAGTTCATATGATGCCTTGTTCTTGGGAGACATTTGAACTTGCCTTCACAAAAGCAGCTAACTCTGCCTGAATTTCTAAACAATGAGATCTCTAAAGAGCAAGCCCTCAAACAACGCCTCATCACGTCATATGATCAGCAAACCACTTCTGCCATCACCGACCAAGAAATTGCAGAATTATCAAAACTTGTTGATATTGAATCCCTGTTCTTGAGGCACTGTTACACTCTTAGGTTGCAATGGGAAGTTGAAGGGTGCCAAGTCATGACAAACACTGAGAAATGCTGCGCAATCAAAACAACGGAGTACGACCCCACTTACATTGCGCCAACCTCGTATAGAGTGTTAACCAATCTTCGTGGTCGACCCCTGGAAGAGTACATCAAAGGACACCCTTATCTCGATTGCCTAATGACTGAGGAAGAGCTACACATTGCTAGCTGCGTCGCTTCTGGTGACTTTCTAACAGATGTTCTCACTTACATCACACACGTGGGCACTCAACCTTTTGATCTAGACCACGAAGCTTAGTTAGAATACAACCCCGAGTTCTACACTTGGTTCCTACACCGGTAACTCCTAGACCCATTGCAGAATGCCCCTAGCCTCCTAATCTTCAATCCTAGGAAGGATTCTTCTCGAGTTGGAAGGGGAGAGGGGTGAGGTGAAACACATAAACATGTAAACAATGAGCAAGGTAGGAAAAATGGCACGAGAACTTTGAAATAAAGGGAAAAAAGTTAAAGCCTGAAGGGAAGATTCTACATTGGATTTATGACAGGAACAAAAGATGTCGCAGCAAGACCGCGCCCACCGACTTCCGTTCACGGAGGAGGAAAGAACGCAATACCGCATCATTCTTGAAAGTCGTGTCTACAACCAGCTCAAGTTCCAAACCATTCATAACGTAAAGGGTGTGGTGGCCAAGGAGGAAGCGGCCAAGAGAGTCATCGAGCAATGCATCTTACCAAGTACCTCAAGAAATTTGCACAAGAGCCTGACCACACAAAGTGTGTGGAGTTTCTCAAGACATAAAACCCTGACAATGAGTGCGGCACCATTACGGTGGGAAGGGGAGAAAATGCTAAACAAGTACAGGTTCACTTAAACCCAGCCTTGGTGGAGAAGGCGTTGGGATTGGAGCCGAAGATAGACAAGAAGCAGAAGAGAGATGTGTATGCCATGTTGAAAATGAAAAAGGAGGATGTGCTAACTAATGACGGCATCAACATCCAAGACATTCTTGATGCGGAAGCCAGACTACAAGCGAAGCTAGTGCACGGGCTCTTCTCCAACCAGCGCTACAACACCTTAATGCATCAAACCAGCATGCCTGTGCTAGAGAATGTAGCAGCTCACACCTTGCATGAAGTTGACTGGAATGGATATGTACGCAAAACCATTGACCAGGCGGCTAAAGCACTAGCTTTAGAAAGTACACCAGTAGGAGGGGAGTCCCCAGCTTCCAAGGCCACAGAAAGAATGAAGGCCTTATCCAAGGCCTCATTTATTGCCTATGGAAGCATTTTGACTGCGCTCATCCAGGAGGCAGTGAAGGAGACACAAGATGCAGAGGAAGGAGAAGGAGAAATGCCTGACAGGTCACCCCCTCACCAGGACCAAGAGAGGTCCAGTGATAGGACCGAGAGTAATAAGGAAGGGCAGGAACAAGAAGAACAATCAAGCAAAGGCCAAGAAACCCAAGAAGAAGATGACACAAAAGAAAAAGAAGCAGGATGAAGGCCGCAAGAAGGAGAAAGAGGATTTGGAGAAGGCAAAAAGAGAATCCCTCAAGGAGGTCGAGGAGAGAGAGAAGAAGAAGAAACAAGAAAAAGAAAAAGCAAAGGAAGAAGTCAACAAGGCTAAAAAGGTGTCGAAACAGGAGGCCGAGAAGAGGAAAAGGAGAGAACAGGAAGAAAAAGAGAAATTGGAGGAAGAGTACAGGAAAACTGAAGAAGAAATCCAAAGAAGAGCTGCAGAGGAAGAAGAGGAACTGAGAAGGAAGGAGGAGGACTTGGCCGAAGCCACACACAGGTCCATCGAGCAGTAGAGCAGGGCCGATGATCTGGGAGCCTGGAGCCCACTGAGGGAAGAAGGGCCTGATTCCAACATGCAAGTACGAGAAATCACGCCGCCCGTTGTCCTTGAAGGCAAAGGCAAGGCCCTTATCCATCCTATCCCTACCCTCATGGTGCCTCCCACCGAACCAACCACCCTCACCCCTAGTATCCCCACCAGCGTAGAGGTCTCCAACTTTGTGGCATGGATGCAATATTTTATCAATAAAGAAATGGCCCAGGGAAAGAGCATGGAGACCATGGCCACGGGGCAAAAGAGACCAACCACAAATGCTGAGTCGAGACAAGACCAGAAACATCAGAAAGTGAAGGCCTCGACCACTCCAATCCACACAATAGTGACACCACCAACCAATTACGACGAGTACGTCGCCGAGTTGCTCTCCCAACTGGAGAGGGCTAAGAAGGAAAAGAAGATGACTGCGGCTGAGTTGGTGACGGAAAAGGAGTCGGTAGCTGCTTTTCAGCTAAAAAAGACCCGCACAATAACTATGCAGCAACGAGAGATCTTTGATCTCAAACATGAATTAAAGGCCAAGAAGGACATGGAGGAGAGCTAAAGCAGCAGCTGGAAGATGAAAATCAGGAATTGGTGCAGATACAAGAGAGAGTATAAGCTCCTTCTGATGCAACATGGAGAATTGGAGGCGAAAACTGCCAACATCGAGCAAATGATGGAGGAATTGAATACCAAAGAAGAGGAGAGAAAGTAGGAGAGGGAGTAGCAGCAAAAGGAGATCGAGTCTATGACCGATCAGCTACAATTGGGAAGGAAAGAGCAAGAGAACATGAGTGGGGAACTGAAAGACCAAGAGTAGAAGCTCGTAACCTTGGTACAGAAGCAGGGAGAGAGCATGGAAGAAATGAACAAGAGGGCAGAGGAATGGGCAGTGCAGAATGAAAAAAGGGTGAAGACACTGACATGGCGCCTCGCTTTGGTGGAGAAAGAAAAAATCCTCACAAAGAGTAAAGCAGAAGCCACCCAGACAGCCTTCAGTGCCCAGCAAAAGGCCTTCATTAACACACTAATGGACACAACCCACCCAGAGGAAAAGGAGTCATTGGAGGTGGTACAGAAAAAACTGAGCATCACACACAGAGCTCTGCATGCAGGGCTGCAGATGCCACCCTAACCTGCGGAGGTTAGGTTGAGCCTAGAAGAGCAACAAAAGTACCTGCTACTGGCCGGCCTAACCCCCCAGGAAATTGACACAATGGGCTTTGAAGAAGGGGCACAACGAGAAGACCGGCAAGGGGAGGAGGCTGAGCTTGAATTCGATATGGGTAGATTCAGAGAAGAGGTGATCCCACAGCCCCCCTCACTGCATGTCCAAGAGAAACAACAGGTTGATCCATCTGCGGAGAGACAAGCCGCACTCAAGGAAAGATGGAGAAAGTTAGTCGAAGAAACCAGGAAACAACTAAGAGCCAAACTGATCGTGCAACCGTTTGCACCCCTTCCACCGTGCCCCGATGACCTCCTTGTTGGATTCCACGCAGAGCTAGTGATTTGGGAGCGGCAAGAAAGAGAAAAAGATCCATTCACCTTCAGCTTCCTCATGCCCAATAGCCTGTGGAGGATCCTACCACTCAAGGTGATGGAGGAGGTGATCGCGACTGGTACCCGGCTGTGATAGAAGTGGCTGGAGGAAAGGGAGAGGACCCCCACTCTTTGGGGAAATGAAGAAGTTGAGTTTTGGCAAAACAAGGTGTTTGAAGTACCACATACTCTACAGGGATATAACTGCCAACCCCTATGGAGGAGGTGAGTGTGCGACATCAGCATGCTCGCTTGGATGGCTTTTTGCAACACCTTGCCCTATGAGAGGAATGACCCCATGTTCATGGCATACCCTCATAGGGTAGGTGTGGATTTTATTGCCATCCTCCATGGACGTTACGATTTTCCTATCATCTACAACTCCAATGCTGCCTCCTTCGAACATGCCCTCCTCTTCGACTCGAGAAGCCTAAATGATTCCATGACGTGTTTCCTCGTGGATTTCTCTTCATGCCCCGATCCAGCCTTTGTAACTACTTATAATTATCTTAGGTTACTTAAGTTATTACTCAAGTAGGACCCGACCCCACAAGAACGTGGCCTGTCTCCCCTCTTTTTTGACCCTAATGCCATCGACAACTATGCCATGGCACATCTGATGATGAAGGCTAGCCTTCTCCCCTCTTTTTGCCTAGCTCTCCTAGAATATATGAATGACAACTAGTTCACTAGATGCAATCATCCTTTCCTCTCCACCACCTCCCTCCACATCCACATGAATCTGAAAGGATACATGCAAAGCTATCAATTTTTTAGCAAATCCATCTGACCCCCTTCTCCGCCTAAGTTAGACGAGGAGAATTAGGCATTGACTATCGTTCTACTAGTGTAATACTATTTCCAAAAAAAAAAACAAGCATACAAGGAAAAGCAAGAGGAACATTACGCACGGAATGGACAAAACAACTCACTTACAGAAGCACTTAGTACCACATAAAGCACAATCACTGCACCTAGGGGTCCTCAAGTGAGACATGCCCGGTGGCTTTGGTCGACTGGCTCCGCTCCCAACCCCCTAGCCATTTTTCCTCCCCCACTTCACACTTAGGGCCCATCAAGGACAGGACATATCTAGAGGGGTACCACTCACCTATGGTTAGACTTGTCACCCTAAGCTACTTGCACCGCACCTCCCTTTGCACGAATGGGGTCCTCAAGTGTGGGACATCACCTAGGCTAGCCTGTGGTTGACCTAACTCCCCATTCCACCAGCACAAGCACAATACACTACATAATAAGATAAACACCCCCCTTAGGTAGGGCACTGCACCTTTTCCTTCCACGCATCACAAAGGCTACAAACCACCAACTTTGAAGGCCCCCATCATCCACTTGCTATCCATTTGGCTTCTCCAACAAACCTTATTACCAAGCTTTCACGAGCTCCCGAGTTTACACGTGGCCCTACCCTCACACGACTACTTCGCCAACTACCTCTTAAACCCCAACACCAGCCAAGAGTGCCATGGGATTGGCACCTGTCTTGGAGAGGGGTAATGTTAAACCCAAGTGAAGAAGGTAGAAAAATGAATGAAAAAGTGGGAAGAGTATGGAAAAAGAGCAAAGGCACGCATGCGACTTCTAAAGCTAAGCTGGGGCCGAAAGCGTAATTTTAAATGAACGGTGCCTCAAAAAACTCCAAGAGCTCGTGTAAAAGAGCGTCAGGCTCCCTCTTGTGCCAATTGTAAAGTATTAGACGGATGTAGGCTAGAGGCATAAGGCTAGAAGAGGGAAATAGAGAAAGGACCTTGCCACAATGGCCGGTCATGGAAAAGAAAGGGATGGGTGCCCATGGGAATTTAGGGTTTTGTATATAAAGTTCAAAAAGTGAATGGAAACTCATTCTTTGGTGTGTGGCTAACAAGAGCTCTCTTCTTCTTCTTCTTCTCTTCTTCTCTTCTCCTTGCTTGTGTGTGCTCTTGAGAGAGGGAGTGTGAGAGTGTGAGTGTGTGGGAGTGACGGATCAAGAGGGTGAAGCTCTTCACCATCTCCTCTTCTTTTCTTTTCTTCTCTTCTCTTCTCTTCTCTTGCACGTGTGGCTATGGTGGATGGAGCTTCGAGATGGAGGAGGCTTGAGGACGCTTGAGCTAGTATCTACGATCGTGGAGGTACTGGTGTATGCGAGAGAGAAGGCAACTCATATCGGCATCAAGGTAAGCTCGCTACACTCGTAGGATCGACGGCACGTCGACTAGGTGAGAGATAGCCATTAGAGCTCGCTTGGAACACTTGAAACAATAAGCAGTCCGTGGGTCTTGGCGGTTGAGCGTGAGCTCCCACATACATCGTGGCCTAACATCATTTGGGTCGGCGATGTGCTCAAAATTCTATACAATTTTCACTTTTCTTATCTAGGTATTTCTCTCCAAAATCCAAATTAAAATTTATTGGAAGCACCAATAATTGGGCAAAGACAAAACTAGTCCTTTTATTGTACCACCAAACCATGCTTTCACCCACAAAGGGCTAATTTTCCATTGGATTGTGATTTTTTTCTCAGTGGTGTATTTTATAAATTACATACCACTTTCTCTCTCCTCAATGTGTTACATGGCCAAAAATTGACCTCAAATCTCCCCTAATAGTTGGACAAAGATAAGATACTTAGGAGAGGGGATTATGTAAGGAGTAATTTCTTGTGATGGAGCTTAGTCCATGATCGCAAAATTTATTGAATTACAATAAGTGCATAGTTTATTCATCAAATTATGAAGAGAGAACAAAGAATAGCTCTTGAATAGTTTATGGAATGATCTAGCTTAGATCCTCTTATCCACAAGATAACAAATCAAAAGCTAGAACAAGAATTAAAAAGCTATGCAAAGAAACAAGAAGTTAAGTTATGTTATGATGCTTTTCTCGTAGGAGAATGGCTAAAAACCTTGAAACCTAACTTAAGATTGGATAAGAAACTTAAGCTTGACTTGCTAGGTTAAGGTCAACTCAAAGGATTATCATTGATTAGTTTTCCTTTTTTAGGGTCTTAACCTTACTAGATAGAATCCACATTCTTTTTAAAACCTAAGCGAGACTTTACTTAAGGATGCAAGAGCTATAAAATCAGGAAATAAGGTACCTTTCTAAAGTCCTACCTTAGAAAGAACTTTACATAGGCAACAAAGGACCCTTGGATGGATCCTCACTAATAAAAATTGGGTTAGAAGTTAACTTAGAAAACCATAGATTCGAGGCAAAAACCTAAGTGCTTTTTCTATTTCTTTTCTTTTTGCTCTTTCTTCTTTTGTACATTTTCCATATTTTTCTTGAGATTGGGTCTAGCAGGAAGTGTAGACTACTCAAGCTTTGTCCTACCATCCCCTTTAGTAACCCTCTTTTGAGGTCCTTGGGTTCTCATGATCTCTTTTTCTTTTGTCTTCCACTATTATACCTATATTATATTGCTTTACCAAATAAGCATTGACAAAATAGAAATCCACAAGGGAATCCCACCGAGTCTTCTCTCTAATACTCAGACTTGCATCATTTTGTTGTGTCTTTGGCACTTTACACTTACCTGTAGTCTTGATGGCATGGTTCCATAACTCTACTTTCTTAACTTGCGTTGGAAACTAGAGATATCTCTATTTGCAAGCCATAGTAGCAACATCTACAGCCACATGTGTATTTCACACTACAAGATCTTCAAGAATCGTATGCATATCTCCTTTCTCAAAGTTTGTGGGAAGGGGCATGCCACTTTCATTTGCATGAATCTTCCCATCCTTCCAAAAAATCAAATTCTATTTTAAAGCATCTCTATACGACTGACGGTCTCTACTGTGGTCATACTTTGTATTGTCATATCATATGCAATGATAGACAAAATCTTCTCGAGGGGGTAGGGTCTTCAAAGCTAAAGCTTTCTCTAACTCTTCAAGATTAGCAAGCTTGATCTATAAATCCCACATAATTTTGATAAGTTCATCCATGGTATTGTCTTTTGAAGAATCTGCAAAAGGCATTGAAGGCCACTTCCTAATCACTAGCTCTGACAATTCTCCTAGTGATGTGGCATAGGCCTAGGCATCCCCAACATCTCTCTTTTTCTCTGTCTCTTCACTAGTTTAGATATAACATACAGTGCATCTTTCCATTTAATCTTTATGCCCTACTTTATACTATCATTCTAGGAATGTTTGCTTGGTTACTTTGTCTATATCCTCTATAAAATATTCCTCTTTTAGAGCTCTCTTGAAACAAGCCCATGTATTTTCATAATTTGTGTAGATGGAATCTATGCAACTCCAAATTTGATAAGAATTAACTTTAGTAAAATATCTTAGCATATCATCTTACGATACACTAGCTAGCTCTAGGTTCTCCACATAGAAGCAAAATATTTCTATCATACAACTTCTTCATCTCTACAATCACTTCTTGGAGAGCCATGATAATAGTCTCTTCATGTTAATTATTGACAAGTCCTCATGAAATCTCTGATATCTGTTGACTTGACAATAACTTCATTTTAGCTGGTATTCCATCTTGTAGACTCTGAGGTAGGCCTTTCACATCGAGTTCACCAAATGTCAGGTGTTGGAAATATCTAGGCCTAAATCCATTGGGAATCAAGGAAAAGAGAAGCCTGATTGAAGAAAGAAATACCAAAACAAGAACTCTTGAATATACTATAGAACACAAGAAACAAATAAACGTGACAAGAAAATGCATTACTCTTGAAAACTCTATACAACTATAATAGATCCCTTCAAGCTAAACACATTGCACCTAAGATGAAAGCTTAGGTAAACTCTATTTGAGAAGATAGCTTAGTACCACTTTTTTATCCCATAAGAAATTATAATATCAAATACAAAGAAAATACTATCAAATACTTTGCCAAAATAGCTCGATTTCTACATACGACAAATCAAAACCACTTCAGCCTTCTTTCTTTAGCAAAACCATATGAGATTTCCTCAATTATAGCCACACAAATACTTTTAGTAATAGGTAAAGATATTTTTAGATCTCTCCCAAAACTAATCTCTTATAGGAAGGCCTTTACATGCTAAAGGCACCCACCCATAAATAGGTAGAATTACTTGTCTTTTACTTCAACCATGTTAATCATAGTAGTAGATCACTTGTTTATTTGCCCAGGCTTGTTATAATGGCTCACATCTCTATTTAACCATTTACAATAGTTCAGACTTGCTTTGTTGGGGGTAAAGGCACCTCCTCCTAGCTGCCCGTGTATTACTACACTGACAGTACCCGCCACTGCACACTGCAGGTGGCGAGCGCCCATCACAGTCACTTATTCTTTATTCTTTTAGTGACAATTTGAATAAAGGAAGGCATGGCCACACATTGTGGTTGTTGGAGTTCCCATTTCTTGTCTCTCTCTTTCTTGCTCTTGCTCTCCCGCCATAGCTCTCACGTGCAAGCTTCGATCCTTCTCACCTTTCAACTGGTATTAGAGCTCCGCTTCCCGACTCTTGAGCTTGGCTCGTGGCATTCTCAGCTTCCCATCGACTCCCTACTCGCATTGGGTCTCCATCCTGACAACCATAGCCAATTCCCTTTAGCTCCTGTCACTCCCCAGCTTCCCGAGCTTCCTCCCGGCCTATTGAGGCACACTCAAGCCCTTCATTCAGAGGTATTCAAGCATTCTTTTGAGGGTTTACTTCAGTTCATAGGTTGCAGGAAACATGATAACCATTTTTGAGCTTCCCCATGGAGGTTTGAAGCTCTCTCTCTCCACTTGGTTTGCTGAGGCTTGTTAAGGCCTATTGTAGGCCACCCTTGGCACCCATTTAAGCCCCCCTTCCACCTCATTAAGCCCACATGATTCAGCAACATCTATAGGAGAAAATGCACCAGTTTTCAGCATGTTCTTGAAAGTAGCCCTACACTTTTCATCTCCAGCTTCTTCCCCATGCCATTGGGCACTTCAAAAGGGTCTCATTTAATGCCTATACACATGCTTGGAGCTTGGTATTGAAGCCTTGAGCACTGACATTGACTTGGGTCTAATTTGGCACTATTTTGGGATTGTCATAATAGTCCACATACATTTTATAATAGTGCTACAGTGACATTTGATGTTTATGCTTGCCCAACATTGCTATTTGATGCCCGGTTGGTCCCGATTGATGCCTATTGATTCGGGGATGCATGCCTATTGATTTGCTAAAAAATTTGGAGCTGATTTTGATGCTGAAATATTCAGTTTTTCACAGTGAATCACTGCTGTAATACAGTGGGCTGAAGCTCTTTAACTCATGCTTGGTTATGCCTATGCTATTAGGGCTATGTTTCGGGCATACATAGTTATGTATTGACATTTGGGGACCAACTTTGAGCTTGGCTTACACTCTGGATCATTGATTGAGCTTGAGATTGGCTTTGGAAAGCATTTGGATGCTTTGTCTTTGATGCACTTATGGCATGCTTTGGTCTATGCTTGCCCACCTTGACCGCCATTACGGGTTATGTCACCTATGTATGCTAGTTACATTTTTTGGAGTTGCTTGCTACTAGAGCTTTGTCTTGGCTTAACTTTGGACTCCCGGAGCTTACTTGGGCTATTTATTGGCTTGCCAGAGTTTATTTTGGGATGTACTTGATAAGGCAAAGGCAAAAGTGAAACGGAAGACAAAGGCACACCAAGAAAAATCTGGAAACACAAGAAGTGCAAAAAAGTCCTAAATCAAGGAGAGAGGTGCACAAGAAAAAGTGCAAGTCAATACTTTTGTAAAAGAGCGCAAGGCGCACCATGATTTATCTTAAGAGCGCTAGGCTCTCACCCGTGAAAATTGTAAAGGTAGATGGGCGGTAGGAAGGAAGCTAGGAAGATAGAAGGACAATGGAAAAAAGGGTCGGGCCATGTAAAAAAGGGGATAAGGGGATGACTGCCCAAAAGGGATTTAGGGTTTTTTATATAAAGTTGAAAAGTGAATGAGAAGGTCATTCTTGTGTGTGACCGAAAGTAGCTTTGCTCTTCTCCTCTTCTTCTTCTTCTTCTTACTTGCTTGAGCTTGTGCTTGAGAGAGGGACTGTGAGCATGTGAGGGAGTGTGTGTGTGAGGGTGAGGGACCGTGGTGGAGAAGCTCTCCACCTTCTCCTCTCTTCTTCTATTCTCTTCTCTTCTCTTGTCTTGCTCGTGGCAATGAAGCTTGGAGCGTGGAGCTTGAGGATCAAGCTCACTTGAATCTTGCATGTGGATCGTGGAGCTACTAGAGTGCTCGAGAGAGGAGGCAACTCAATTGGGCATGGAGGTAAGCTCACTACACTTGTAGAGATAGATAGCGTGTCGGCTATGTGAGAGGTAGTTAGTGCTCGGCTTGAAACGCTTGAAACAATAAGCGGTCCATGGGTCTTACCGGTTGAGCGAGAGCTCCCTCTACATCTTGCAAGCTAAAAAATATAAAAAATTATGTGCTTTTAAAAATGTGGTGTTTGTGGATATTCTAAGAGGATTTTCATTATTCTACCCATGGTAGCTTGTCAATCAAGTTTGTTTGCTTTGATTTGAGTATCCCAATGACCCTATTCTGGCTTTATATGCAAAAGTTATGGTTGAAACAAGTGGTTGTTAAGCACAAAAAAAAAACAAATAGAGAAAAGGCAAATAACAAGAGTTAAGAAGGCAAAAGGCATAAAAAGCAAGCATGAAAAGCATGCTTGAACTATTGTAAATGGTTACAAATAGAGATATAAGCCATTCTTATACAAGCCTTTGATAATAAATAAGTAATCTACTATTGTGATTAACAAGCCTAAAGTTAAAGATAAGTGAATCTATCTTTTTATGGGTGGCTTTAGCCCCAAAAAAGGGCTTGCATGTAAGAGGTTATTTTTGGGACGGATCTGAAAATATATTCACCTAATATTATAAGTGAGGAGTAAAGGTATTTGTGTGGCTGTAATTGAAGAGATCTCATAGAGTTTTACTACTAAACAAAGAGGGATGAAGTTATTTGGGATTGCTTTACGTAAATGCTAGCTATTTTGGTAGATTATTTGATAGTATCTCCCATTTTTTTCTTTATGTTTGCTATTGTAACTTCTTTCTAGATGAAAGAGTGGTGATGAGCTATCATCTCAAACAAAGTTTGCCTAAGCTGTCATCTTAAGCACATTGTATTAACCTTGAAGGGATTTATCACAATTGCATAGAGTTTCCAAGAGTAATACAGTATCTTGTCGAGTTCATCTATTTCTTGTGTTCTACAGTATATTCAAGATTTCTTGTTCCAGTATTTCTTTCTTCTATTTGTCTTCTCTTTTTCTTGATTTCCAATAAATTTAGGTCTAGACCTTTCCAACCCCCGACATTATCTTAACATCCATCTGATATGAGTCTAGATCTAATTGTGCAACCAAAGCCAAAACCAAGTGAAGGGTAGTCATCTTGACCACATGAGACAATATTTCATCAAAGCGAACTCTCTTTTCCTACTCAAAACCCTTTGCAATCAAATGGGCCTTATATTACTAGCTTAGGACAACCAAGGGTGCTCTTTAGCTTATATACCCACTTGCATGGCAATGCATGTTTACCACTAGGTAAGGAAACCAAATCCCAAGTATGGTTTTTCTACAATTATTCAAACTCAGATTGCATAGTCCTCTCCCAAGAAGGACTATCACCTCTATGCATGGCTTCCTCAAAAGTAAAGGGCTCAAAAAAATCTATCACTATGACATAATCAGTAGAGGGCTCATAATGATCAAGAGGATATGAGGTCATAGTAGAGCATCACAAAAATGGTTGTGGAGCTTGGACAACATGTCCTTGATGCAAAAGATCAATATGATATTACACAATAGGTGGATCATCTGAGGCCACTCAAGCATCAATAGCAACTCCAGACTATCTAACAGGGGCTAGTTGTATGTAACTGGAGCTTTCTCTTGAAATATCACCCTAGACACCTCAATCACCTACTCATCTTTCTTGTACACCTTATCCAAGAAACATAAAATTATGGCTATGGATAAATTTTCTAGCTTGCGATCCCAAAGATGACAACCCATCTCACCTACCTCACCATATCTAAGAAAGATGTATTTGACAGACTTCAAATCCATTCCGCTTATCTTTGGGAATATGGAAAAATGCCTCACATCCAAAGACTCTCAAGTGTGCATATGAAGAAGCTTTACCAGACCATACTCCTTTGCAGCCCTACCACCAAGAGTAGTGCATGGGGATTGTTAATCAAATGAAATACACTAATAAATGTCCCAACCCAAAAGATATGGGGTATGTCTATAGAATTGAGTATACTATAGACCCTCCCTTGAATGGTCCTATTCATATACTCGAAAACACTATTCTAGATGGGGTATATGGAGCAGTCAATGGATGCTTAATGCCTCAATCATCATAGAACTACTCAAAAGCATTGGATACATAGTCACCCCACTATCTTATCTCAAGAATTTTAGCATATGTCCAAATTGGTTCTCAACTAAAGCAACAAAGTGGTGAAAAGTAGCTAAACCATATGAAATTTACTTGATGGGATAGACCAAAATTTTATGTGAAAAATCATCAATGAATACAATAAAATTCTTAGCACCACCCAAAGACTATCAGGGCATGGAACTACAATGTTTACTGCAGCACAAACGAGCGGAAAAATGGAGCAGAGGAGTGGGAAAATGAAAAAATGAGATAACTGAAAGGGCACAGAACAAAGGAAGGAAAAGGTGCCCCGGATGGAAGTCAAACCCTAAAAATTTTGAATGACGACCTCTCCAGAAGGCTTCAATGTCACCTCGAGAAAGAAAAGAGTAAAAGCGCACCACTAATTGTGAAAGCACTCCCGAATCCTTGTAAAAGAGTGTCAGGCTCACTCCTGTGCAAATTGTATGCACTAGTTGGGAATGGGATAAGTTAGAACGGTGGGAAATAGGAAAAGAAGGCCTAGGCTAATGGCTGGCCATGTAAAAAGTAGGGATGACCATCCAAAAAGTAGGGCATGTATATAAAGTTCAAAAGTGAATGAGAAGATCATTCTTGTATGTGGCCAAAGCTTCTTCTTCTTCTTCGCTTGTTTCTTGCCTTCTTGCTTGTGCTTGAGTAAGGGATTGAGGGAGTGTGAGGGAGTGAGGGAGTGAGTGTGTGAGAGTGAGGGATCGTGGAGAAGAAGCTCCCCATCTTCTCTCTTCATCTTCTCTTCTTCTCTTCTCTTCTCTTTTCTTGCACGGCTATGGAGGAGGATGGAGCTTGACGGAGAGGGCCTGAGGTTGCTTGAGCTTGCCGCAAGGATCGTGGAGCTACCGGAGTGCAAGAGAGAGGAGGGAACTCGATCGAGCATCAAGGTAAGCTCACTACACCCGTAAGGTAGGCATTGTGCATCGACTAGGTGAGAGGTAGCCATGGCCACTCAGCTTGAAACGCTTGATCAATAAGCGGTCCGTAGGTCTCAGGGTATAGCTCCATAGCTCCCCTTCATTTTGGTTCCATTCCCGAGACCGACGGAATCAAGCCTCGAGTACCGCGCACATCGAATCGAGCATAGAATTATTGCAGCCCGAACCAGTGCTCGAGATAGTTAGGAGATTTAGGAGGTTTTAATCCTTGGAGCAAGTAAGTATTTTAATTTGTTGTTGAATATTAGAGTAGGACCATCCATATCCATCTCTTTTTTAATTTTTGTTGCACTAGGTTAAGATTCGGATAGGAAAAAGAAGAAAAACAGAAAGGGTTCTGCTGCTGCTGGAAACAGGAAAATAGGGGCATAAATTCTGGAGTGCCATTTGATTCGAGCACCACAGTGATTCCAGGTATGTCTAGCATTTTCTTTTAGTGTTTTGCACCTATCTGGAAGGCATTGGATGATTCCATGGAGTAGGCGCTGAGCTTGAGTCATCGCGTGCAACCCGCGGGCTATCCTCGAGGGGTTCACTATATATATATTCTCTATATAACGTGCGTTCATGGCCTATTTCTAAATATCCTAATCTATAAAGTTTTCTTGAATAAAACACAACCCTTTCTATTCAATCTGTAAGTAACCCCTTTATATGACACCCTTCTGTATGTAAAAATGTATAAAAATGGTGTTTTAAAAACCCCTTATTTTGAACTCATGTTATATATACATATACTCATGAGTGACCCCCCCGAGGGGCTGTCGTTTGCGTAGTCGGACCAAGTTGTTTGGGTCCGATTCCCAAAATCGGACAACCCGATTTCTGGAGTCGGACCGTCCAACTGCGAGAATCGAACCACCCCTTCCGATCCGATTCCAGCAGTCGAACCCAATGCCAAAATCGGACCACATGTCCTAGTCCCAAAATCGAACCATTGGTCCTAGCACCACAATCGGACCACTCGTTCTATCGCAGGAGTCGGACCCCCCTGTTCGACTAGGGAAATCGGACCACCCTATCCGAGTCTCACAATCGGACCACCCTGTCCGAGTCTCAAAATCAAACCAGCCCGTCCGATTCCCAAAATTGGACGGTCCAATTCTGAGAATCAGACCACTTCACCAGAATTTAAAATAGAGGGTTTTTGAACCTGCCTGACAGTCTTGGCCACCCTGTTCACATCTCTGACCCCCTTGGAAACCCAATTTAGCCCTTAGAAGCCAGAGACCAGATAGGATAACCAAGGATTCACCCCAAACAGCTAGACACTGAGCGGACTGAATTTAGAACTTGACTTGACTTTCGGTAACCAACCAACCAACCCTGAAGAAAAATAGACAACGCAGCATGGACTGTCAGTAAGACCTTAGATCAGCCAAAACCTGCGCTTAGAGCCATATCAGGCTACGAACGTGAGGGGAAGAGTGGATTTTGCTTTGAGCATTTCCTCTATTCGCACCTCACTTTTGATTTTATCACCAAAGGTGCACTACAAGAAAAGAAAAAGCATGTTTTTGCATTGAGTACTAGAAAGCACGAAGCACAACTTGTGAATAAGATTGACAATTCCTTTCAATAACAAGGAACTCGTCAGGAGATATAATAACATCAAGGAACCCACTATTAGAAAAAGATCCCAAAACATAGTTGGGTGCTTGAGAGCCCCATCAATAGGACCTTAAGAGGACACGAAAATCCAGAAGGCGACAATATAAGGATCGGATATTGCTGGAGCTACTCAAATTGATCGACGACCTTGTGGATCTGGAAGTGGGAACAATGTCAGGATCACAAGGCAAACAAGGAGAGGACCAACTGGACTTGGGAGAATTCCCAGTCTTAGTGCAGGAGTTAGTCAATGAGTACGACTTGTTGACTAGGATGGTAGTTCAGGGCAGACCAGTAGAGGAAGTGGTAGCAAGCCTAGAAGAGGAAAGAAAGGCGATTAGAAAGGTGCTAGAGAGCATAATTGCCTATAACCACGAGCAGAAGGCTAGGAAACTCCAACAAGATGTAGACATATATGAGGCCCGGTGTGTGCTAACCTTGGCTGGTGCAGCCAAAGCAGGGCCAAATGCAGAGAGAGAACGAGCAGCAGAGGATGACTTATCGTTGAGTGAACTCATAGCCAAGCGGCTCATGGACAATACGTCCGCTGAGCAGAGCGCAACAACCTTAGCCACCGCATTACTCTCGGGATTAGGGGTCACGCAAGGGGCAAAGGGGTAATCTAGAATCCCTATTGTAGCAAAGAAGCTAGACAAGTATGAACCTAGCAATGACCCATATAGCTTTGTGGAGCAATTTGAACAAGTTTGCGAAGAAAACAGTCTCACGAACCTTGCACAACACTCTCAACCTTTCAGTCTGTGCTTAGGTGATAAGGGGAGAATTTGGTACACTAGTCTAGATGCAACTGAGCGCACGAACTTTGCCTGTCTTAAGGACCTCTTTATCAAGAGATTCTCTGAGGCAGGGTACTCTGACAATCTTATCATCCAGTTGATGAATGTCAAACAGAGGGAAAAGGAAGACATAAGGGACTATGTCACTCATGTGCGTAGCCTCTTCAAGAGGATCCCTGCAAATGAGCAACCTAACGAGAAGGCTGTGTCTACCGTATTTATAAATGGATTTCAAAGCGAGGAGCTCTACAAGGCTTTGGCTAGTAACTCCACTCTACACCGAGATGTATTAGCTAGAGTCTTTGAAGAGGCAATAAGGGTGGATGATCAGCTTAGGGAGCGAAGCATAAGGAACACCAGTCGGGACAATACAAGTCGGAGAGCTCCAGAGCGGTCAACAGTTTTAGGAGAGAGAGAGAACTCTAGCATACAGGATAAGGGAAAGAGTGTTGACCAAGGCCAGGAGCTGGCTGAGGTGAGAATGGAGCTTGCATGATTGCAAGACCAAATGAGAAAACCCATGCAGCCGCATGTGCAGTGTATACACTATGGTAGTAACCATCTCCCAGCCGAGTGCCAAGATCCTAGATCTAGGACGTGCTCGAACTGTGGTAGATTCGGTCATGACGCATTACATTGCAAACTACCAAGGAGATTCCCATATGCGCAACAATACAACCCTCCATACTTAGGCAACAGGCCACCTAACCTCTTTGGCAGGGGAGCCCAATTGGCGCTTCCAACACTAAATGATGCAAGACCGGCCATTCCTAGGCTAGAGATGAACCCAACACGCATACCCAGACCACCAGGGCCCTTTGTAACCCATCCACTAAGTGAAGCTCCTGTTCACTATGTGGAAGAACTAGTGAAGAGGAAACCTACGTGGACCCATACATATCCTATGATGAGGAAGGTAATCCAGTCCTGATGGACTATCGACCAGTACCGGTGATGATGCTAGGTAGAGGAAGATGCAGAGACTATGGAGGACCAAGCCAAGATCCAATCTCATGCTAGACTTGCGATCATCCAGGCCATATTTCATCACGCTGCCCGAAAAGGGAACAGGCAAACAAGGACAAAGCTAACCTTCGATGCACCGAGTCTGGAATCACACACCTATTTCCTGATTGTCCTAGACGGAAGCCATCAACTAGTTCTGCCAACATGCCCTCTGTACCCTTGGGGCTGTTCAGTGTGGAGACCTTTGACAGTGAGGATACGCCCATCCCACTACATGTCATGACGCGAGCACAGACAATACAGGCATGCATCTCATTGCGTAGGCCAAGTAACCTGGATGCAGTCTCGTTGGGAAAGAAAAGCCGGAGGAGAAGGAGAAAGAGAACAGATGCAAAGATTACCTTAAGACTGAGGAAGCTACAACGCTAGTGACAGGAAAGAGGGTCACTAATGCAGAGGCAGAGATCTCAGCTCCTAAGACAGCAGAATTAGGGAGTGCCAAGGTAGGGGAATACCCCCACCCCAAACAACAACTTGAGGCTATAGCCAAAGTCAAGAAGTGGGTCAAGGACGCCTAGGAACACCTTAAGCACGTAGAGCCCATACTGGAAGACCAAATTGAAGATATCTCTAGTGTGAGTACACCCGTTTCACTGTCGTGACCTCAATCGGGGAACGCACCCACACCACATGAGATGCCACAGAGGCAAGACTAGGAAGGAGCATGTCAGCAAGCTAACCAAGACATATGGCCAAAGAGTGCTGACCAAGGAGGAAGGCAACCACCCAGAAACCTCCTCACCACTTTAGTAACCATGCTAGTAACCTTGAGCCTAGGAGATCTCCTTCGGCAGCACCCTTCCTTATGGCAAGAATTAAAGCACTGGGTGGAGGGAAAAGAGGAGCACACTATCGGTGACTTGCAAGAGCAGGACGCAGTCACGTAAATTCCAAGCCTAACGCTACACTTAGTTCCAAGGTCATTGCACGTCAATGCTTTCTGGGAAGGCACTGAGATGCATGTAGTCTTACATATCTTAGCCTTGGAAGATGTAACATGAAAAGGAATCGAAGACATAGGCGTCGGTGTCAGTGTCTTGAGCCATGCAGTTCTACAGGCCTGGGGAAACCCACCTGTGGAAACGGCTAGATTCAATGTCACATTGGCCAACAGAATGAAGGTCAAACCATTGGAAGTCCTAAAGAACTGGCCAGTGAAGGTGGCAGGGGTGCAATTTTCCATGAACTTCATTGTCATGAAGGGAGTGGACTACGACATACTGCTAGGCCGACCCTAGATGAGGAACGCTCGAGTTATTGAAGATTGGGGTAACAATCTCATCTTCTTGGAAAATAGAACAGAAGCAGTAAGGATTGAGATGGATACCTGGAAGACTACCCCAGCCGACCTTGATGCTATCTCAACCATGGTAAAAGGTGATAACCAGGCAAGCAAACCCTATGGGTCATTGACCAAGTACATCCCTTGCCCTGAGGACGAGCGGGATTGGATGCACGTCTTGGCAACCATTGACCTACCGTTCTCGGATCAGGAAGAGCTATATAGGCAAGTTGCTAAATCCCGAAGCATGCCAGCAAGGGAGCCCATCATGCCACTCTGCATGATGGCAGGAAGCTCATGTAACCCAGGGAAGCCGATCTCATTCCATATCCCTACCAACAAGCTCGAGCTTCAGGAAATCATAGAGTACCTGACCGATAAACTGAAGGGAAACATGACTGCCAATCTAAAACCCCTAAGTGATCTTTTGGCTGAGCCTGAGTGGAAATGGACCAAAATTCACGATATGAACCTATTATACAATTGGGCTTTAGTCACTGACGAAAAGGAGATTGGAGAGGAAAGCCTAGGGGATGACCAGCAGTCAGAGGGGCAAGACTCTGATGATGAGGAGTACGAGGACTGCCGTTCTATTGGAGATGAGAGTGAAGAAGAGTTAGACACGATAGAATATGACACTGAAGGGAGAACAATTGAACAGATCAAGGTAGACTCTAGGCCTAGAAGGGAAAGGGCATGTTGGAATGAAAGAGGAGTCATGCGGATGGAGTGCGATAGATCCTGGTTGGAGCACATAGGAGCCATGGATTACAAGCAGGTAGGAATGGCGCAACCATTGGTAGTTCTAGTGCTTAAGACGGATACACCTTCTGAATTACGACCCCCTAGCAAAACTCCTTCCTCAAAGAAAAGATGCGAGTTTAACTCGGAGTCAGAAGTCAATACGAAGAGTGATCCCAAAATACCCCAACCCTCTAAGGTCAGACGCACCAAAGAGGACTTGCCAGTTCACCTAAGGCGCAAACGGCTAAATGAGGAGGCCAGGAAGCAAACTAAGGACTCGGAAGCAGAGAGGCAAAAGAAGCCGCAGGATCTCCCCAAATGCTTCACAAATTTTAAGAAGGGTGATAGAGTGGTGATTCTGCTATGAGCAAAGAGACAAGGGCAAACCAGTGAGCCAATTGAGGGACCCACCAAGGTCAAGGAAGTCAACTTGGCAGGGGAAGGTGAGAAGCCTCGACCTGTGTTCATTGCTGACGACTTGACCAAGGATGAGGAGGCTAAACTTGTTGCTCTCCTATGAGAGTATGTCGACGTGTTTGCCTGGTCCTTGGAGGAACTTAAAGGAGTCGATCCTAGGGTTATGACCCATAATATCCCAATGGTTCCAGATGGGGTGCCAACAAGGCAACGACCTTACCTTATGAATCCCAAACACGCCTATGCAGTGAAGAAGAAAATCGATAAGCTCCTAAAGGCGGGATTTATATATGAGATTGAGCACATGGATTGGGTATCACCTATAGTGATCGTTATGAAAAAGAATGGTAAAATTCGAGTGTGTGTGAATTACAAGAAAGTTAATGCCGCTACGAAGAGGGACAACTACCCCTTACCATATATCGAGCACATGCTGGAGAGGGTAGCAGGCAAAGAAGCCTACAGCTTCCTGGATGGCTTCTCTAGCTATAATCAAGTGCAAGTGCACCCTGACGACATGCACAAGACTGCCTTCGCCACAGAGTGGGGTGTATTTGCCTATATCGTCATGCCCTTTGGGCTAATGAATGTACATGCGACCTTTCAATGATTAATGTGCACCATCTTCAAGGATATGCTTAGACGCGAGCTAGAGGTGTTCGTAGATGACTTATGCGTACACTCTAGTTGGGCCAAACACTTAGAAAAGTTGAGAGCTGTCTTTGAACAGTGTCAATTATACAACCTCTCGTTGAACCCCTTAAAGTGCCAGTTCTAGGTGAAGCACAGATGTATCCTCGGGCACGTAGTGTCAAGAAACGGCATTGCCACTGACTTCTCAAAAGTCATGGTCATTGTCGACCTACCACCACCCATTAACTACAAGGGCATTCAGTGTTTCTTAGGCCATACGGGATACTATCGATACTTTGTACTGGATTACGCACTAATTGCTAGACCATTGTACAAACTGCTGATCGTATTCGAGTGGACTAAGGAATGCCAGCATAAATATGAAGAGTTGAAGAAGGCTCTCACCACTGCACCAATCTTACGAGCCCCAAATTGGAGCATAACGTTTCATGTACACATAGATACCTCTAAGTTTGCTATTGGAGCTGTTCTATGCCAACCTGGTGAGCATAACCTAGATTACCCCGTGAGTTTTGCCAGCAGGCCGCTCACTGAAACGGAGATAAACTATTCCACTACAGAAAGGGAAGGGTTAGCCATGGTGTTTGTTGTAAAGAAATTTAGGCATTATCTGTTGGCCACCCCCTTCGTCTTTTTCATTGACCATCAAGCCTTACTTTATCTCGTGAACAAGCCATGCGCTACAGGTCGCATAGCTAGATGGTTACTTCTCTTGTTGGAATTCGATTTCTCTATGGTTGTACATAAGGGAAAGCAGCACTACATGGCTGATCACATGTCCTGCATACCCATAGGAGAAGCTGCTAGACAAGGCATACCTAAAGACCTACCGGACGCTCATCTCTTTGGCCTGCCTAGCGAAAGAGACTTGTTTAGAGCCGATCTAACGCCATATTGGGCCGATGATGTAGTTCAAGTGCTAGAGAACGGTCTACCCGAGAGACCTATTGAGAAAGCCAGGCTAAGGAGACTTATCTTAAAGATCCAGCCATGCCAACTAATCGCCGGCCAACTCTATAGGCTAGGACAAGACAGTTTGTTGCGTAGATGTGTGTGTGAGCACGAGATGCACCATATATTGAGAGAAGCGCATGGTGGAATAGCTAGAGAACACTTTAGTGGGGATACAACAGCTTGTAAGGTGCTACAATCCCAACTATGGTGGCCCACCCTATTCCGTGATGCTGCTAAATTTGTAAAACACTGCGATGAGTGCCAGAGGACTAAGGTGCCTGTGCGTAAGGATAAGATGGAGTTGACCCCCGTAATAGCAAGACAGCCCTTCGAAAAATGGGGCATTGACTTCATTAGACCTATCAGTCCTACAGCACAGTACTCCCAGGCACGCTACATCATTGTGGCAACAACTGATTACCTGACGAAGTGGGCAGAGGCAAGAGCCACTAGGAAGAATGACGCTAGAACCACTGTGAAGTTCTTGTGGGAGCAAGTCCTTTCACGTTTTGGTTGTCCAAATGAACTAGTAAGTGATCAGGGCATGCACTTCATTAATGAAGTGATATCCCACCTACTCTCGACTTTCCTAATCATTCATCATAGAAGGTCCTCGCCCTACTACCCTCAAGCAAATGGCCAAGTAGAATCCACGAATAAAATCCTAGTCAATGTGCTTACGAAGGTGGTATCCACATCATGAAGTAACTAGGATAACAAATTAATGGCGGCCTTGTAGCCTATCTTATAGCTTATAAGACGGCTGTAGGACATATGCCCTTTAGGTTGACTTATGGAATGGAGGGCATTCTACCCTTAGAGTTCTTTATCCCTAGCTTAAGGATAGCAGCCCAGGAGCATTGGGAGGGAAGAGAGGCTTGGACCAACTGCTTAGTGGAGTTAGAGTGTCTCACGGAGACTCGACTCTTAGCCAGCCATGCTCTGATTTGTGAGAAGGCATGAAGAAAGATGTGGTTTGACAAGCATATCAAATAGCGCAACATTGATCAGGGGGACCTCGTTCTACTATGCTCTGTGAAGGGTCACAAACAGAAAATGAAATTTTGAGGACTAGGACCTTTTCGAGTACGTACAATTAGTAGAATAAGCAATGTTAAATTGGAGACGCTCGACGGTGAAGGAATAGGCTTTTTCAATGGCACTCGCATGAAAAAGTACTATCATCCTTCCCATCCGTTGCACGAGCCACCTATGCTTGAAGCCCCTATCAATGTCTACGTGGCCACTATTACCAAACTAACAAATCAAGATGAAGAAGTAGTGGGGCACCCGCCTACCTACGAATCACGGTCACTGCAAAACGGATGTATTCTTTTTATGCCTTGATTGACGAAGGCCGACTATAAGATCTTGATGCATGACCATTGGACACGCATGGTCAACCTAAATTACAGCCCACAAACACTAAACTCAGCCCATTTGGGGGAAACACTTACTCACTCTTAGGAAAATGCAAAGTGGTTGTCTCTATCGAGTCTGAAAGTATACCAGTCTTCTTTTATGTGTTGCCAAACGCTAAAGGGGCCGGTAATAAGTCACTACTAGGTCGCACTTTTAAAAAGCAGACGAACTGCAATGTGGACTATAACCTAAATCACATCCATCAGCTAGGCAATGTGCGCATAGTGACTACTTTCAGTAAGGGTTATCTTGATCCTTCTACAATTGCAAAGCCACCGATAGAGACCCCTACGACCACGCCTATGACCAAGCCTAGGGAGAAGGGCTGTGATATCTCACCCCACGCTCAAACTGCTAGAACCAAGTCCACCAAGGCCATTCACAAGGCCAAGGAATCCACGCTCATATGGGTGCCAAAACGACAAGGGCCACCTCCTTGTAAACCACAGAAACGTGCTTCTAAACGCAAAAACTATCAGTCACAGCCTAAGAGGCAGCTTAGATGCTATTGACGTAGGTGCACGACCATGCCGCGATGGATCCCCAAAGATCTCTTGCGAGCACAAGGATACTATGAGGGCAACCCCTGGATATGGGTGCCTAAGAGTGGACATTCAAGAGACTTAACTCTAAGCAACCTCACTCCAGCTAGAGAGGCTTGCACATACGGAGCCCAGGCTGCAAAGCAAGCTGGACCAGCACCGGTTGTGATTAATGAATCCCAACTCATTTATCGTCCAAAGCTAGATGCCCCAGAATTATCCAAGTCAGAGGAGTTGAGCACCCCCATGCCGGCTCTGATAGAATGCAGCACACCTCGTATGCCACTGGAGCCCCTTGCAGCATCTCAAAGTGCTTCTGAGTGCAAAGTCCCATCTATGATGCCATCAATGGAGTCACCACTATCCAGCCCAATTGCACCATCACCACCAGCAGGTCTTAGGCCTTCGTATGAAAGACGATCTTTCCTTTCAGTGGCCAAGGATCTTGCTGAGACCTCGGGAGATGACATAGTGACATGCATCAAGGTGTTAGATAACACCTTCACCACATTCGCTAGAAGCTATGACAGGCTTTGACCTAGGACTTCTCGATGAACCCCTTGCTTCTGATGTTCGTGCGTTGCCATGAACTTGGGAAGACTACAAATTTATGACCGTCAAATTTCCCAAAATTGCCGCCGAATTAATCACTAATGGAGAAATCTCAAGGGAGCAAGCCATTCTCAGAAGACTAATTACCTCGTACCGCAAGCCTGCTCGCTCTACACCTAAACAAGAACTGGAGGAGCTCACGTAGCTTGCCAGCTCTGATTCTTCGTTCTTACAACTGTGGTATGCCTTGCGACTCCAATGGGAGTAAAAAGGATGCCGCATCATGACCAATGCTGAGCAAAGAAGGGCAATCAAAACAATTGAACACGACCCTACTTATGTGGCACCTCTTTCGTTGGGTTTTGGCCATTACACGCAACATACACTTAGATGACCATGTGTTAGCCCACCCTTGCATTGACCAATTCCTTACGGAAGAGGAACTGCACGTTGCTAGCCGCCTCAACTCCGGGGACATCTTTCATGATGTCTTGACCTAAATCACCCAAGCTTCCATACGACCATGTGAACTTGATCATCATGCCTAGCTTGAATATAACCCTAACCTCTATACTTGGCTGTTGGCCAAGTAACTCGCCCCACAAAGTCCATGTGAGTCCTCCTTCTTCCCTTGCTAATCCTAGGAAGGATTCCTTTAAAACTTGGGGGGGGGGGATGGCGGCAAAGTGAGAGCCAAGTGATGTAGCAAGGTGTAGTGATGGATGAAAATGATCAACTGAATTTAAATAGAAAAGAATGCAAGGAGGGAATAGATGTTGCTTTTGAATTATTTCCAAGTTTCATACCTCTGAAGCAGCATGGCAAATTGTCACACGCATTCTTTCTTGGGTTTTTGTTTGGGAGCAAAGTGAGAGCCAAGTGATGTAGCAAGGTGTAGTGATGGATGAAAATGATCAACTGAATTTAAATAGGAAAGAATGCAATGAGGAAATAGATGTTGCTTTTGAATTATTTCCAAGTTTCATACCTCTAAAGCAGCACGGAAAATTGTCACACGCATTCTTTCTAGGGTTTTTGTTAGTGATGAGTCAATTCATAACTCTAATATTGGCATGGTGTAATGACAGGCACCTACCATGGCAGGACAAGAAAAGGGGGGTAAACTTCCATTCACTGAAGAGGAGCTGACAAAGTATGGGAATCAGTGTTGAGACACGTGGATTTAGCTAGTTCACGTTCAAACATACCCTGAATTTAGACGATGCCATCCTGGAAGAGCCGACAGTGAAGGAGTTGGTGGATAAATGCAACCTCCAAAAGTGTGGAAAAGGTCGGACAGGTTGTAGATTACAGCATGTGCGCTAACTTTTTAAGGATCTTTGATGAAGGTAGGAGCTGTGGCACGGTCACAGTAAGGACTGGTAACCAGGAAAGAAGGGTGCAAGTGCCCCTTAATGCAGCTATCGTCGAGAAAGCCCTGGGGCTTGTGTCCAAGAAGGAGAGGCACCCAAGAAGAGATGTATATACCCTGATGGGAGTCAAAAAAGATGACGTGCACATAGTGGATGGAATCAGTTTGGCTGATATTCCAGACCTCGCAACAAAGATGCAAGCTAAAATGGTCCACGCCCTTTTCTCAGGATAGAGATACAATGCTTTAATGAACAGAATCGGGGTGCCATTACTAGAGAGCATCGCTGTAGGAGTTCCAGAGGAGGCGGACAGGAACGGTTTTGTGCAGAAAACTATCAAGAGTTCAGCCACACTCCTGGCTCCAGCCGCAGCACTAGTTGGTGGGGAGTCTCCTATTTCTATTGCACGATCCGCAAGGAAAAAACCTACCTCGAAAGCCTCCACAATCAGATATGGCGGTGTCCTGACGGCAATCATCCATGAGGCCATCAAGGATGCTGGTGTAGATGAAGAGCAAGCTGTGCATCAAAGCTCACCTCACCGCAAGGAAGAAGGCTCGAGTGAAAGGACAATAAGTGACAAAGGAGAGCCGGAGGTACCACCTACTCAAGCGGCTAAACCACGGGAGCAAAAGAAGAGTGAAAAGAGCCAGAAGGAGAAGAAAGAAAGACTGAGCAAAGAAGAGCAAGCCGAGATGAAGAGGGCTCAAAGAGAGTCAAGAAGGGTGGGGGAGGAATGAAGGAAAAAATAAGAGGATGAACTCGAAAAAATTAAAGAAGAATCAAACAGGGCATAAGAAGAGAGGCAAAGAAGGGCAGAGGAGAAAGCCGAAGAACTAAGAATGAAAGAACTTGCTAAGTTGGCAGAGGCCACTCATAGATTTGTCGAAGAAACCCATGGGGGAGGAGAGATTGATCCTTTGAGTCCCCGCCATGAAGCTGAAGCAAGTGGCAGTGTGGAAACGGTCCCATTAGTTGTAGGCAAGGGCAAGTCCCTGCTGCACCCCCTGCCTTCCTCCTTTGTGCCAGTACCAACCAACACCACAACCACAACCACCCCGCAACCCACGCCCTCTCTAGACATGGCCCAATTGATGAACATGATGCAGCTACTTGTCAGTAAAGTGACTGAAATTGTACCAGAAACCGAAGCAAAAAGGCCTGCTGCCGCAAATGCCGAGTCTAGGCAAGATCCAAAACGACAGAAGCTAGAGGCATCAACCACTACAGCCCCTACTCCCATGCCATCTGGTGTCGACTATGACGCTTATGTGGTTGAGATTCTAGCACAATTGGACAAGGCAAAAGAAGAAAAGAAGATAGCCCTGGTGGAGTTAGCGAAAGAAAATGAAACTTCGGCAGCCTTAAGGCTAGAGGTTTCAAAGCAAGGAACCGACCGAAGAAGGGAAGTGAAAAATCTACAAGATCAGGTGGAAGCAAAGACCAAGGAAGCCCAGGACAATGAGAGCCGCCTAAGACAAAGGCTGGAAGATGAAGAGCAAAAGCTGGTGGCAGAACAGTGAAGCTTAAAGCTACTAGTGTAGCAGCATGCTGACTTGCAACAGAGAACTGCCGAACTGGAAAGGTACAGACAGATAGAAGCTCAGGAGGGCGAGCCAAGTGAGCAACAAGAAGATGCCATAGCTTTCCGGCTATGATATGAACTTGAAGAACAAGACAGATTGGAGAGGGAAATAGAGTTCCTAGAACAGGAAAGGCCGGGAGTTCCCACAACAGAAGCACAAAGGCTGTAGAATGAGGCACAACGACTACAAGATGCATTGGAGATTACCAAGGGAGACATAGAGGCCCTCATGGCCATGGCCTTTACCCAAAGAATATTGCACTTTGCAGAGATCCAAAGTCACGAGCAGCTTGTGCAAGAAAATTCAGAGCTATTTGCTGAGGTAGAAAAAATATTCAACATTGCAAATCAGGCAAAAGAAATTGCTAAAGAACAATTGGCTTGAAAATCTAGGGAAAGGAACCAACTCTGGTTCTTAACGAATCAGCACAGCAGGTTGTGACAACCTTGGCAAGTGAGCTGGAGGAGGGAAGAAAGAAGATGGACGAGAGAGCCAGTGAGTGGAAAAGAAACAATTTTGAAAGAGTTAGGGATTTAACAAAATGCTTGGTGGTGGCAACACACAAAGGCAAGCCTTCCTCAGCACAGTACTACACGTCACCCAGGCGGAGAGCAATGATTCAGTGGAGAAGGTAAGAAGGAAGCTAGAACTGACCACCCGAGCACTAAAGTATAGCCTATAAGAACGGGAGCTTCCAACAGGCACAGGAATCACAAAAGAGCAGCAATTTTACTACCTACGCCATGCCGGCCTCTCCACTGTTGAGCTTAAGGAACTTGGGTTTGAAGAGCATGAGCAGCCACCACCAACACCACAAGCGGTTCCATCAATTGTTGAGCAGAATGTCAAAGAGGGTCCGGATTTTGAGCAGGATGCTGAAGAAGAGCAACAAAGAATGCCCAGTCCGCCTCTACCAGACCTCCTGTCTGAAGGGCTCGAAGATGCCCATATGCCCGAGCGTATTGTGGCAGCCAGAAGAAGAAGACAAGAACTAGTAGAGAAAGCCCAACGCAGAGTACGATCACTGCCAAGACAATTCCCTGAAGAGCCTGTGCCACTACGGGGAGATCCCCATCCTATCGATTGGCCTCAGGAATTGGTCATATGGCATCAACAAGAGTTCTAGATGAGGTCGTTTGAACTTTCATTTGCTTATCCACGCTCTCTGGACCGTGCTTTGCCTCTAGGTATTCTAGCCAAGATCAAGGATCTGGCTAATGATCTTGCAAACAGGTGGATAGAGGAAAGAAGCTTCATAATAACCAGATGGAGACAAGAGCCTGAAGACTATTGGCAAGACAAGGTAAACAAGGTTCCCAAAACCGTCCAAGGCTACGAGGCACAGCCGAAGTGGCGGAGGAGGATTTGGGATACCAATTTTGATGCATGGACCGCCTTTTGCAGCTCGCTCCCTGAAGAACGCAATGACCCCATCTACATGCCCTACCCCCGTAGGCATGGAGTTAGCTATGATCGAAATATTCATGGGGATTTTGACTTTCCTAAGATATATAATGTTAATGCCCGAAGCCCTGAGGAATGCCTAGTCTTTAGGTTAGAGGATCTCCTCCCATCTATCAAGCGCTTCCTCGCAAATTTTTCTTCTTGCCCAGATCCAACCTTCTTAACTACCTATAATTATCTTAGGTCTATCAAGTTTCTACTAATGCAGAGACCCACAGCCAAGGAAGCCCACCTCCCTCCACTCTTTTTTGACATCAATCTAGGGATAGATAGTAGAGCCATGACTAGACTAATGATGAGGGCAACCTTGCTTCCCTCCTTTTGCCTAGAAATCTTAGAGGATATGAGTGATACCCGCTTCACGAGGTGCAATCATCCTTTCTTGCCATCCACACCTCTGAAGGCCCGGGCCGGTATTAAAGAATATCTACAAAGTCGTGCATTCCTATCCCAATGCTTGCGACCGCCTCGTAATCCAGCTGAAGGTGATAGGCATTAGCCAGGACATCTTCCTTGTATGCAATTCTTCAAAAAAAAAAAGAGAAGAAAAAGAAAAAGAAAAAAGAAAAAAGCACGAGGGCTCACTTCACTCACTACACCTAGGGTTTACACCTAGCCCCTCCCCCACTTCACGCTTAGGGCACATCAAGGGCAGGACTTCCAAACCTGTCACCCTAAGTTTTGCACTGCACCTCAACCAACACACGAACTGGGTCCTCAAGTGTGGGACATTACCAAGGGCTTACCCAAGGCTAGACCCATCTCCCAATTCTACTACACATACACTTACACCACACCGTGAGATAGACACACCCCTTAGGGAGTGCACAACTTTCTCTTGCAGGCTATGATCGTGACTCAGTAAATGGCTACCCAGCTAAAGAAGATCATCAATGACATTCGCTAATGACCAAGAATTTTTCCTTGAGTCGGACAGGACACCACTACAGCAGCTTCAGGAGCTTTTGCATACTCCGATGGTTGGATGGACCAACACGCTTGATGTAGCCAACCATCTGCCTGTTGATGGCTACCATGACTGAACCAAATCAAGCAAAAGGAAAGTCAGTGATGGACCCACCATTGGCATAGATTTTGGAACCTCATAGATTTTGGAGCATCTTCATGAAGTCTAAAGCACGGCAGAATCTCTCCTTCCCGGTCATCGTTAATCAAACTCCATCACCTCTCATTCACAACAGCACCTTTTGATTGTGTTCATCTACCCACCAGTTCCTCTTAGCAACAACCCCAACTACCCCACTACTCCTCACCACAGCGCCATGGGACTGGCACTCAGCTAGGAGGGGGGTAATGTTTACCGCAGCACAGAGAAGCGGGTAAATGGAGCAGAGGAGCGGGAAAATGGAAAAAGGAGATAACCGAAAGGGCACAGAACAAAGGAAGGAAAAGGTGCCCCGGATGGAAGTCAAACCCTAAAAATTTTGAATGACGACCTCTCCAAAAGGCCTCAATGTCGCCTCGAGAAAAGAAAAGAGTAAAAGCGCACCATTAATTGTGAAAGCGCTCCCAAATCCTTGTAAAAGAGTGCCAGGCTCACTCCTTTGCAAATTGTATGCACTAGTTGGGAATGGGATAAGTTAGAACGGTGGGAAATAGGAAAAGAGGGCCTAGGCTAATGGCCGGCCATGTAAAAAGTGGGGATGACCGCCCAAAAAGTAGGGCATGTATATAAAGTTCAAAAGTGAATGAGAAGATCATTCTTGTGTGTGGCCAAAGCTTCTTCTTCTTCTTCTCTTGTTTCTTGCCTTCTTGCTTGTGCTTGAGTGAGGGATTGAGAGAGTGTGAGGGAGTGAGGGAGTGAGTGTGTGAGAGTGAGGGATCGTGGAGAAGAAGCTTCCCATCTTCTTTCTTCATCTTCTCTTCTTCTCTTCTCTTCTCTTTTCTCGCGCGGCTATGGAGGATGGAGCTTGACGGAGAGGGCTTGAGGTTGCTTGAGCTTGCCGCAAGGATTGTGGAGCTACCGGAGTGCAAGAGAGAGGAGGAAACTTGATCGAGCATCAAGGTAAGCTCACTACACCCATAAGGTAGGCATTGCGCATCGGCTAGGCGAGAGGTAGCCATGGCCGCTTGGCTTAAAACGCTTGATCAATAAGCGGTCCGTAGGTCTCGGGGTAGAGCTCCATAGCTCCCCTTCATACAAACATCTGAATGAATAAGAGCCAATGGCTTACCCATGCACGTAGAGCTAGACTTCTTATGAGCATTACGAGTCTACCTACCATATAAGCAATGATCACAAAAATCAAAACAAGAATAGTGAGTGGGAGATATTGCAATCAAGTCAAAATTGACATTCCTTTAAGTCACATGTGCCCAAGATAATGATGCCACAATTATACATGAGGGAGATCAATGATGGTGAATACATGATCCATAGATCCAAAAATAAGGGATTAAGACTGCCAACTTTGGCACCTCTAACAAAAATGAGGTTGCCACAAGAAATCTTCCAAGAATAATCACCAAAAGAGACATGGTAATAACAAGAATCATCTAACTATCCAATATAAATACGGCTTTTCACCAAAGTCAAGATATGGCATACATCATGCAAAACAAAAGAAGTACATGTAGGAAATTGTGAGCGAACATCACTAATGCCAATGATATCACATACATGATAATCTCCCTATCATTAGAAACTTGAAATGGTACACTAAGTATAAAACTAACCATAATGCAAGGTCACATGAAAGAAAGCCCCTAAATTAGGTAACTAGCACTAAGAGAACGAGGATTGGCATCAACCAACTGTATGGTAGCAAGTGAAGAAGCTATGAATATGTAGTCATCCAACTTGTACTCCAATGTACTCCACCCCAATTTGACAATCACCTACCCTTCTTGCCAACTCTCAAGAGGAATAAGCTTTCCCCTTTTTGGGCTACTAATTCCTCAAAAATCCCCCTAATTCTAGAAAGGATTGTGGCTAGAATCAGCCCTATTCTAACTCCAATCAAAACAGGCCATGTTATCCACATTGTTCCAATATCTTTGATTTTGACCCCATGAATTGTCCATAGTTTGTTCTTCATTTCTAGCTTGTTTTAGATTAAAAAGAGTGTAATTTCATGATGTTCTTGAGTATTTAACATTTTGAAATTAATTTTCATACAAGGAGTATGCATGTAGAAGAACTAACTACATGTACTCTAGATTAGCAAGTCTTTTACAACCTTTGAGGCAAATTGTCTTACGAGAGCGTATTTTAGGAAGATTTATCCACTATGGAACCCAAAAGAAGAGTAAGGTAGCTGAGCAAGTCCCAGCTACAATGAGAGAGGAGCAATTTGTTGCTATTATGAGCATAGCACCACTCCCTCCTCCTCTAGCCTACCAAGTGTCTATCGTATCATAAATATGCTTTCAGTATTAGGCTTGAATTGATATCAACTCAGGAATGTCACGTAAATGAATTCCTTGGTTCCACACCTTGTTTTTATAAGAGTTTTTTAAATTCACTTTACTAGAGATACGTGGATATGTTGAACATGTCTTCCTTGAGAAGAGTACTTGGCTTAAATATATGCATGCTACAGACTAAATATGTTCTTGAGACCCCCATGGATAAAGAAAGAACTAATCAATGGTAGGTAATCCTCATGATAGAGAGAGTTAATAAAGTAACTAGGTCCTAATGCTAACCTCTAATAGTGATTGTGAAATACTTAAGGAAATTAACTCGCAAGTATTCTTGGTGTTGTTCCCCCTATAAGAATGCCATGTTGGAGGTCTTAGCTTGGGGTAGGGAGGAATATTTGTTCCTAACATGAGGAATAGAGATAGGAAGTACACCCTCCATGAAATAATGATGTCATATTAGAAGCTCATGAAATCCAACTAGGTTATGGATCTAAGAATAGAAGGGTAGCATCTTGACAAGAGAACCAAGATTAGACACACTCCTTACATGGGACCAAGAGTGGTATGTTTGAACTACAAATGAAGTAACGAATCACTTCTAAAAGCTCACAAAGAGGCTATGACCAAAAAGATAGTTGCACGGGCTAGAATTGACTCTTATGGCCTAAACATGGTAGTTTGAATTGACTACAATGTAGCGTTAAATGAGAGGTCGATGATGGCATATGACATCCCTAATGGTGCTTTGTGATCTAAAAGTCTCGTACCAAGTTTAGTTCCAATCTTCAATACATGAGAGATACATCCTATCAAAGTGGGGCAGTTGTACAAGACTACATGGAGGGAAACTACATCACAGTATGTGCAAAAAAAATTACGGGAAGAAGGGCCTGAATTTTGATCATGGTCTCTTCTAGAAAGTTGTAGCTTCAAAGTTGGCCTATAGTTTTGCCTCAAAAAGCTTAGTGAGCCAAGCTACAAATCAATAGGACTAGTTGTCCATGGGTTTGTTGAGTCAACAAGATCTCCCGATGAAGAAGAATAAGTACTTGATACTTAATATAGGGCTTCACATATATGTACATTCATACAATCATATCTGAGATAAGGAGGGGATAGATAAAAGGCAAAATTCATTGTCTGAAAATTCGAGGAAATTAGAGATGTGACTGAGACCTAGGAGAATGTTAAGGAGAAATTCTAAGTGGTGAAATGGCTCTTGTCAAATATTTAATGGATTGTTTATCATAATTGTTGAGTACTGACTTGATCGAGACTTGAATCTCCTTTCATAGGCATGAGCTCAACTTCCACCACCACCATATCCACCTAATACCATTAGCATTAGGTTTGAGTACAAGTCCAACTTTGGCTTTTTGCAACCACTCTTCTCATAGTGAATGCAACTTTTGCACTTGACAAGAGCTCTTCTTCATGACATATCATTGCTTCTCTACTTACCTACTATCATCAAGGTGAGCTCCAACCTGCCACCTAAAGGTGACATCCTTGCCCATATACAAGACTGCCATTAGAAAATACACCCCTATCACTTAAATTGCTAGTTGTTAGACTTTTCAGAAGGTATGGGAACCCCTTTGAACTATAGTAAATCTTCATCAAGCTTTATGTTAAAGCATTGGTTTTTAACAAAACTTAACTCTTTTGACTAATTGCTACCATTGGTCAAAAAAGCCTCAACTATTTCCTCACTGATCTCAAAGTGGCATGTTACTCCAAATGTACCAAGTAAGGTTCCCATCTTTTTTATGTGGGTTGATATAAGTCTTGTCAATGCAAATTATCCTCCACCTATATTGTATGGAAATAGACACTAGCATAGAACTTATCAATTGGGTAGGATCTATCCATCAAACACAAATAGGCACCCAAGATGTTATTACTAAGTTCATAGGATTTAAATTTCATACACGACAATCCAAGATTATGTATCTATTCATGCGAAAAAGTTCTAGGGTATCATCATTGGAAAAGACATGCTAGGAAGCTTGAGAGAACTATGAAAAATCAACAAGAAAGCCTTAGTATACATGCATTAGAAGGGGTATCAGCACATTTGATGTTGGAGCATGGAAACTAGGCCTAAGGATGTAGATATATAAGGATCGATAAGCTGGCACCAAAGTAGCCACATGCAATGTACCAATTGTGACCATTTGCCTATTTAAAGAGGCACTAAGCAATGCAATCGTATTTGCCTTTTCTCCATCATGAATGGTTTCTCTCTTTTGCAAAATGTTATCCATGGGTTTATATCATAAGAGAGATTATGTAAGATAAGGATATTAACTACTAAGGTCTCGCTAATAGGCCAAAAGAATGAGGATTTTCTGTCTCCACTTACACTACACATGATTAATAAGGTGATTGAGGGAATCTTCAAATTAGTAGATCTAAAAAAGCTACTCTTGTTGCACCAAAACACCACATCAAATGAGAACACAAATAGAAGACAATCGAGTAATAGGTTTGAGACTATGTGATGTGAATAAATTCAAATATTGCCCAAAAAAGTTAAACATAAACAAGGACTACTAAACAAAAAAGTGAGAGGCCATCTACACAATGGGCCTATCAAGGAGTCGACGTCATCTCACAACTTCCCAACACATCCCACAACATATTTCACACACATGCATTTTCATTTTACGTGTGCAAACCATCGTGATTACATTCTAAAGACCAATGGTGTTGATGCGATAAGGAGATTAAATGACTACAAAGAGATCTTATATTGTATGTAAGCTAGATAGGGAGAATAAATGACTACACATATCTCACACAACTAGAGATTATTGAGGGTGACAAGTAGACCTTATGTAACCCGTGGCGATGACCAGTGATTTTAATGACTACAAGATCTTGCATGATCTATATGATGACATGAATGGGGAAGATACTAATCAAGGGTGGACACAACATGGCAATCCACAAATTGGAGCTTCAAGACCAAGGCCAGAACAAGGAACAACAAAGAGAAATAAAATCAAGGAAGTGCTCGCTTGATGTCTCCATCACCTATCATGTCATCAAATTACTAGAAATAACCACTTGTTCAAATTCATGTATATTACAACTGGATCTAATTCGGCATGACATGGGCGGTTGCTTGGCTTTACTGTGGGTCCATATACATTGTTGTATTTGCCTATGTCACAAGCTTCTACTGTTTAAATGTTTTACCCTTGATCTTTGTCATTATACCATCCATTTCTCATTTGCATCACATGCTTTACCTCCCTCTAATCACTCACCAACTTTGAAAAGTTTCACTTGGATGAGACTGTCCATGCTTTCCTAAGCTCTCCATCCATCTAGCCACCCAACCCCTACCATGTTGGGGACACCTATTTATCAGATGGTATCTAGCAGAGCTTACAAAAAGATGCCACAGTCAACTACAGTAGCTTCAGCAGTCACCTCGTCTACTCTAAACCTCGTGTCAGTTATCAAAAGTTGTTCGCAATCATGAGTAATTCTAACTGAAAATATTCAACAGAAACTCTAAAGCCATTTCTGTATAGTAAGTTTATTTCTGATTCCTGAAAATTAAAAGAGGACATTATTTCCGTGTAATGGACTGTACAATAATCAAGAATCCGTTTCTGTCTAGCAACTGTGTAATACACGAGAATCATTTCTTTATGGCAGACTGTACAATGAACAGTTTCCGTGTAACTGTACAATAAACAAGAATCCATTGCTGTAGGAGTCTCCTATGTGTGGAACAAGGGATCCTTCGTGTATGACAGGCTCTATAATAAATAAGAACTCATTGCTAAATAGCTGATCACTGCATGAAAACTGGCGAGCAACCCTAATATAAACGCTGAGTGAGCAACCACAAATGCTATCTTACACAATTGCTCATGCCAAGGGATACCAGCTGCAATAAACAACGTTTGCTTTTCTTGTTTTAACAACCAGTCCATCTTTTGCTGTTATAGCTGTGACTATTTATCAGTACTTTACCATGTGAGTACCTTTGCATGGGTGCTTCGGCATCCTCTGTGATTTATGTGATTGGGATCCGACTAACATTGCTTCTTTCCTGCTTTAGTGACAACCGCTTGATCTATTTTCTGTGATTGACTTTACTTTCTATCAGTATTGAACAATGCGAATAGCTTAAGCTTTACAAGGGAGCTCCATACTCCTGTATCATCTAACCTACATAAACCTATATACTCTCCATGCTTGCTGAGTGGCATAAACTGCAATCCTACTGCAGTAAGCACTGGAGATGATGCACGGCACCCTATCAATGTTATCTTTGCTGGTGAAAGACAGTTGCACCTTGTTCCAAGGGCATCAGGCCCTGCTCCATGCTCAACTGCACCATTTCTGTAAGCATTTTCTTAGCAGCACCAGTGCCAGATTCATCATTGTCAACATGGGCAGCTATCTCATAGACAATGCTCTCCAACACCGAGGCTGGCGACTCCTTCGCAGATGCAGATCTTCGAGATTTGGATGCATCTCGTAACAACTCCAACAGCTTGCGGGCTTTCTCCTGAGCCTCTGGGCCACCTTGCACTGTGAGTTCTAGCAAACCTGGAATAACTCCTTCCTGCAGGATTGCATCTCTATACTTAGATCTGTTTCTCTCACACATGGTGAGAAGTGCTCCCACTGCATGTTCTCGGCCCTGCACAGATCCTTCTTCCAACACTTCCACCATGGCCAATAAGCCACCTTCCACTCTATGGATGCTGGACCTGCCATCCTCAAATTCCATCAGCAATTCTAGTATGGCCATTATCTTTTCGGCCACCTTAGATGACTTCTTGCAATCCTTCAAGAGGAGGAGCAAGGGGGAGACAGCACCAGCTGCCAGGATAGTCATCACATTGCCTGGAAAGGTGGACAAGTTATACAAAGCCAACACAGCATCAACCTTGCCTTGCAGGCTTCCTGACGTAAGCATCCCTACCAGTAATGGAGTGGATCCAGAGGACCCAATCACAGGTTTGTTGGCATTTGATGCTGACAACGTCAAGAGAGCAGCTGCAGCAGATTCTTTCAGATTTCCATCCTCTGACTGCAACAGCTCCATCAAGGGAGCTATAGCTCCTGCATGGACAATTTTCACTTTGTTTCTGCAAGCAATTACACCAGCATATGTCAGCTGGGGTTCAAACAATCTGATATTGATTAAATGAGCAAAGGTAGTAAAACTATAGAGCTAAGAAGCTACAGAAGACAAAAGCAAATGAAACACTGATTTCGCATATACGACTATGATATCTGGTGCAAAGTGATGCTAGGAGAATCGTGAACACCACTAATGGCTTTAACATAAGGCACAAAGCAGAATTTGCGAACTCTGGACATCCAGGATCATTCAATGAACACGAAAGCAAATGAATCACTGATTTGACATATACGGCCAATACGGCCATAACATCTGTTGAAATGGTGCTAAGTGATGCTAACAACATTATCAGTCTTCATTCGCTTCACAAAGGGCGTATAAACTGTAAACAACGCTAATGGCCTTAATATAAGACACTAACAAGAAATTGCGAACTCTGGACATCCAGGATCATTCTATCACCAAAAGTACGAACCTTTCATTGCGTACGGCAAGATTCATCAAGGCCAGGACGGCTGCTTCCTTGGCCTCCGAAGAGGAACATTTGAGCATGGACACCAGCGGGAATATGGCTCCGGCTTCTGCGAGATAGACTCTGCGCTTTGCAGAGGTCTTTGTGAGCCTTCTGACCTCCCTTGCTGCGCGCAAACGCGACTCGCCCATGCCATACATAAGGGACCACAGCACCTCCTGCATCCCTTGCTTGTAGCCGCTTGCGGAGTCCATCCCCTCAGTATTTCCGTCCTCGAGCACCTTTGAATCCACAGGCATGGCTCTAACCCTAATTCAAGAGACCTATGAAAAGAGCGAGTACGTTCTTGGAAATCCCGCAGGTGGAGAAAAGAAACTGACGCCTTCGAAATGGAATCAAGATCATTGATCGCTTTTAAGCGGATAGTCTTTAAAGGATAGGAGAACGAATTCAGGAAGGGTCAAGGTTGCTTGGCTCCGACGCAGGGGAGGGAAAGGGCAGGGGTGGGGACCAAAGGGAAGGCTTCCATGGAAAGGGATGAAGAAAGGAAGGCGTGAGGGGGAGGCGGCGTCAATGGGAGAGGGGCAAGGGGAGGCACCATGGATGACCCGCCATGAAAGAAAACAGATGTCTGTGGGATCCTACCTGAAAAGGAAAGGGGGGAAGACAGAGACAAAGACAGAAGAGAGGTGATGGCAGAAACCCTTCCTCTATGTAGCCCCGGCTGCCCACCTGCTACAACAGTAAGACCACGAGAAGACGACGGGTTCTTTCTAAATACTTTTTATTTTTTCATTTTAAAATACTTTTTATTAATTCGTTTCTAAACCCTTAAAATAAAACTTTTTATATGTACACAAAATGAAAATATCCGTTCCCTCGCAAAATCCACGGCTTCCCTTTTCTTATATTTTTTTTGGGAAAAATCACGCAAAGAAAATGAAAATATCCTTCACGTTCTTGTTTTTTCGCTTTAGGACCACGAAGGCTCTAAAGCGATTTTGCAGGAATAAAATGAATTTCTTTCCTCACATAAAAGAAAATATCCTGGGCCTTTTTTCCATGCCAGCATCGACGGCTCTCGTGCTTCGCCCCCAGATTTGGCCCGCCATCCCAACCGTCCGCACCCGTGGATTACCAAACCGCCACGTGTCCTTCGCATCTTCCCTCGGTCCGTACGCCTGGTGGGCACTGGCGGCAGATGAAAAAGTCGAGCGTCGTGGACAGTTGTCCACTTTTTACCAAAACCGGCACGGGCCAGTTCCCAGTCAAATTTCGAATGCACACGTTTCTGATTTAGGGCCTTAATCAAAGACCGAATCCGTGTTCTGTTTGACAAAAGATTGATGTGAGTTAAAAAGGCCGTGAAATTTGAATTCTTTGTATTACGAATTACCCAAATGTACACACACAAAAAGAAAGCATGTTCACATGTAAATCATAACTACAGCTTAACAACCCTCATTGCTGGGCCCAAAAGGGAAATGGGTATCTTTGGAGTGTAAATGCATGCGCATGCTCTTCGACACATTCGTCTTTGTCACACTGTTTTTTCATCTATACTAATTTATTATTTTGGTTGTAAGTTCGGGAAGCCCCAAACCTGCAAAGAGTCCGTCTTGAACCTCCTTTTTTTAATTAAAACCTTCTCTCTCTCTCTCTCTCTCTCTCTCTCTCTCTCTCTCCTTTTTAATCGAACCCCCCCTCTCTCTCATGTGTAGGGTTCCCCTCCCCCCTCTCTCAATTAAAGTTTTTAATTAAATAAAACGTCACTTTCTCCTCTTTTAATTAATCCTCTCTCTCTCTCTATGTCCCTGTCTCCCTCACTCTTTTAATTAAATTGAACTTTTTAATTTAAACTTCTCTCCCTTTTTATATTTTCATCCTTCTTTTTTTACTTTAAACTTTGCTCCATAAAATATAAAAGAGAGAAAAAAAAAAGAAAAAGAGCAAAGAGAGAGGGAGAAGGAGAAGGAAAAGAGAGGAAAGAGAGAGAAAAGAAAAGTGGCAAGAGAGGGGGAGAGAACAAAAGGAGAGAGACAGAGACAGAGAGAAGAAGAAGAAGAAAGAGGAAAACATGGAGAGAGAGAGAGAGAGAGAGAGAGGAAAATGAAGAAAGAGAAAAGTTTTTTTAATTTAAGTCTTTTTTGGCATAGTTTTTGAAGAGAGAGAGAGAAAAGAGGGGGAGAAGGAAAAGAGAGGAAAGGGAAAAGCAATTATGAAAGAGAAGAGAGAAAATAAAAAAAGCATGGAGAGGGAGAGAAAAGAAAAGGGGAGAGAGAGAAGAAAAAGAAAAGAAAAAAGAGGAGAGATAAAAGAGAGGGAGAAAAAAATGTGAGAGAGGAGGCAAAAGAAATGAGAGAGAGAGAGAGAGAGAGAGCAAAGACAGAAGAAAAATGCAGGAGAGAGAAAAGAAAAAAAGAAAAAAGAGGGGGAGTTAAAGGGAAAAAAGAGGAGAGGAGGGAGGGAAAATAGGAAAGAGAAAATAAAAAAGGAAGGAGAGAGGGGGAGAGAAGAAAAGAGAAGAGACAAAAAAAATTAAAAAAGGAGAGAGAGAGAGAGAGGGAAAAGAGTAGAGAAAAAAGAGGGAAGAGAGAGAGGGAGAAAAATATGAGAGAGAGAGAAGAAGAAAAGAAAAAAGAGGAGAGAGGGAGGGGGAAAGAGGAGAGAAAAAAAGGAAAGAGAGAGTCAGAGAAAAAAGATGAGAAAGAGGGAGGAAAAAGAGGAGAGAAAATGGAGGGAAGAGAGAGAGGGAGAAAAAAGATTGAGAGAGAGAAGGGGTGAGTAGAGAAAAAATGAAAATTTAGAGAGAGAGAGAGAGAGAGAGAAAGAGAAAGAGAGAGAGAGAGAGAGAGTAAAGAGAGAAGGAAAAAGTAGGAGAGAGAAAAGAAAAAAAAGAGGGGGAGAGAAAGGGGAAAAGAGAGGAGAGAAAGTTGAAGAAAAATGACGAGAGAGAGAGAGAGAGAAGGGAGGGAAAAGAGGAGAGAGAAAAAGGAGGGAAGAGAAAGAGGGAGAAAAAATATGAGAGAGAGAGAGAGAGAGAAATCAAAGAGAGAGGTGAGAAGAGAGAGAGCAAGAGAAAAAGACTTGAGAGAGAGAGAGAGAGAGAGAGAGAGAGAGAGAGAGAGAGGAAAGTTCAACTTGAACTTCAAACTTTGTGAGGTCCAATAGTACCAACTTTATGTATAGATGAAATTTCATAAGTTTGATACATAAAAGAGATTATATGTATATGTGACGTTTTATATTATAAATTTTATAGATTACTTTTAGTTTTACATTTGATGAGAGAGAGAGAGAGAGAGAGAAAGAGAAAACAAGGAGATGAGACAAAGTAAACTAAAATAAAAGACAGAGAGAGAAAGAGAGAAAAAAATTAGATATAAGAAATTGGGGGGAGAGAGAGAGAGAGCATTCCACGTGCAATAGAACACTAGTGCAAACTAATAGGATAGTCTGCCCTAACTGACATTTCCAAGTCTACCACATGCATAGAACATTAGTGCAAATTAATAGGATAGCCTATCCTAACTAATATTTCCAAGTCTAGATATAATATAATATAATATAAATATAAATATATATCTCATATATCATCTCATATCACACGTCACATAAAAAAAGGTGAGAGGAAACTGTACATTAAGCTACTTGATGATTATATAGTCGTAGATATTTCTTTAAAGATAAAGCCATGTTTAAGGTTAAAAAAAGAGGTGATAAAGAGAATGAAAGGGTCTCAATTATACAAGATGTCAAAGTCAGACAACGAGTGAAAGAGTCATTACTATACAAAAATGTCAAAGTTAGACAAAATAGGTAGGAGGAGATCGTTTCACAAATGGAAGATAATGCATAATAATCATGTAGTTAGGTATAGGTTTCTATTAACAAACATAAAATCCTTCTAGGTATGTACCACGGTTTTCAATTTAGCACTGTAGTAACATAAACTATCAAGAACTTCTTGTAAGGTAAACTTTTAAGAGCAATTGGCCTCCTCACACACACACACACACACACACAAATGAGTATGCCTTGGATCCATCAATAATAGATGTAAGTTCTTTGAAGTCTTTTATAATATAGATTATATAGCAAATAGGAAAAGAACGAGAGCTTATTTAATTCCAAATAAGCTAGTACAAAGATGGCTCTATCCACTTGTGCACTTAGACTATGAAGCTTAGATAGTAATCTAGACAAATGATAGGCAAAGAGCTTAAGGTTAACAGGATTATGGCTTTGGAGAGGTTTCCCTTTTATAGCCCAAGAAGAGAATTAAGTAGGCTTGTCTAGCCTACCATATTATGAATGTTCCCTCGTCAACTATTTAATATTTCAAGAAATATTTCATTTACCATCAAGCTAAGGATGTTGCTCCCAAACCCTTGTTAGGGGGGCTATTGGCCCCCCTTAAGACTCCCAGCACAAGGGACTATGAAATCCCAAAATAGGGGGTCCTTGATAACTCCTACACCTTACAACTCGATGCAATGTGCCTTGAGTTGCTACCAACTTAACTACTATATCTAACCCAAAGGTTAGACCCACAAATATTACTTTTTTACTATTCAATCACTTAGATCTTATTTGACATCCAAGTCAAGACCCAACTAATATCCAAACTTATACATGGTTTCTCTTTATAATGGGGCCTTTACAACATTGAGCACCATGGATCATTGGTGACACTTTACAAAGGTGAGGCATTGAGCATATGTAAGATGTATATTGTATTATTTAGGATATACCTTGGGGCCCTCCCAAAAGCTAACGAGCCTCCTAAAGCCTACCCTGCGCCTTCCTGACCCTTTGAAATTTGAAATCAGCCGCGCCACAATAAATCTCAGGCTCTCTCTCTCTCTCTCTCTCCACACTAGCCCTGCCACAATCACACACTTTCTCTCTCCCGCCACATCAATTGCATGACGATCTCCCGTCACATGACTCTCTTGACACATCAGTCCAATATCTGTGCTGGACCATGGATCGTGCGGAATGCTCCAACTACAGGTACCTCTCTCTCTCTCTTTTTGTGCATGGCATGTCGTGACAGCTCGCTCGCAGTAGGTCCAATGCTTTGGGTGGTGTGTCGTGGCAACTCGCAGCTCCGGATGTGCTGCCGGCTCGTAGTAGGTCCAGCGCTTTGGTGGTCGCACATCGTTGTGGGAGCTCCACATGGTGTCGTAGTGTTTCATGCATGGTGGAGCTCTCTCTCTCTCTCTCTCTTTGCATGGCATCGAAGACATGTGACGTGCTCTCTCTCTCTCTCTCTCTCTGTGCATGGCATCGAAGAAGTGTGACGTTCTCTCTCTCTCTCTCTCTCTCATGGCCGTGCATGCGTTCTCTCTTCGCATGGCGTCGAAGCCATGCGACGTGCTCTCTCTCTCTCTCTCTCTCCCGGCCAATGGGGTGGCACACAAACAGTGAAGGCGGCGCATGATGGAATAGGGGGCATAGCTTTTGCATAAATATGATGGAGCAAGGAGTGTAGTTTCTGCAGAAGCGGGGATTTCTTGGCAAGTCCACACGGCCGTCGTAGCTCATTCAAAGCTCCAAGTCCGGGCAATCGGATGTAATTGGACAATCGAATGTTGCTGGTCTAGCAGCTCCTTGTCGGTAGCTGGCGCCCAGGCAGCAGGTTGAAGGGTTGCAGGCTTGCAGCGATAGGTAGAGCATGAGCTCGCAAGTGGCTTCGGGGCAAGGCATAGCCTACGTCGGATGGCATGTCATATGGCAAGTGATTTTAGTGCATGAGCTCGTAATTGTAGCAGCACGGCGTGCCAGCATGTAGCCCCAAGCATGACATAGCACTCATCAACCACACTATTGGGTGGGGCGGCGGGCCTTGGTGGCAATGCCGTTAGTTGTTGTGTGTGGAATATTTTTGAGTTAAAAATAGTAAAATTACAAATATCTTATGCTTATTTTTAATTAAATTATTCTCTCTCTCTCTCTCTCTCTAATGAACATCTCTAGATCATAGTGAAAAGTAGTTTATAAATACTATTAGATGGCTTCAACAATAAATTTACTCAATTAGCAATGACTGTTGATATTAGTTGATTGCAAATTGTAATAAATATGGGATTGCCATGTTGAGTAATTGCTAGAGACAAAGTGCTACATGTTCATAGGCATGTGCTCAACTCTATGAGGTATAAACAAAGACAAATAGTTAGACTTAGGGCTCTGTTAACGGTATTTTGAGAAGGCTGCAGAAAGCGTAAGTACTGGATACTATTTTTTGGTGGATTACTATTTCGTGGAGCTTCATTGTATTACTTTGGGCACTTGTGTATTACTTTTTACTCATGGACATCATCAGACTATCATGGTTGTATTATTTTGTGAGAGCCGGGACTCACTCCCGTGCACATTGTATTTATCACCCGTAGTTGTATTTGTCGCACCCGCATGTGTTGTGTGGGTTGCGCACATGTAATTGTGATTAGAATAGTGTAGACTTGGTCTATTTAGGCTAAGGTTCAAGCATGTTTCAAGGATTGACCGGCCTAAAGCCCACTATGTGGGTAGGATGTCCAAAGAGGGTGCAAACCCTAATTCACAGTTGTGGAAACCCTAAACGCAAAAGGAGCGCAAACCCTAACCCTAATTCTATGTCTATATAAGGGTGGGAGGTCTCAGTTGTATTCACCCCCTTTGGCACATTCATGCTGCGGAAGCTCTGTTAGTGCAGCCATTCAATCTTTCTATTCCATCATCTTGCTTCCATTGTGTTGAGAGTGACTAAGAGGGAGAGAGTGAGAGGTGTGTTGAGCAAGGGACTGAGGGAAGGTGAAGCTCTTCGTCGTCTTCTTGCTTTTCTCGTCGTCTCTACTAGCTTTTCGACTCGTTGGTGTGCTTGGTGGTGGATGCGAAGGAGCGACGGCATCGGATCATGTTAATCGTGGTTGTGGAACTATCTTCGAGCCTTTGAAAGGTAAGTTAGGTGAGTTCACTACAACTCGAGCTAGTCTTGTGTTCTTGCTTCCTTGGGTTGGAGAGGAGAATACTTGGTTAGTTAGAGCGGAGCGTGAGAGACAAGGTGAGAGATTGTCGCCAACGTGAGTTGTAGCTTCTGAAAGAATAGAAGTTCGTCCAAAGTCCCGATTGTTGGTGCGTTTGCCTCAACATTTTGATTCCGTTGCCGGGACCTAGGATGGTGCAACCGCCGAGGTTCTCACACTCCCACCGTGTGGCGGAATAGGAGGCTTGTGCATGGGCGTGGGTAGGATTGATGTGGTTCCGATCGTCCGCGTTTGTGGCTAGCTTCCGAAACCCATGCGGCTAGGTTAGGAAGGGCCAAATCGGAAGGAACCGGTTTGTTGGATTGAGATTGGAATAGGGTAGAATAGAAGAAAACATAAACCATAAACTCAAAAACACAAGAAAACTCAAAACTCAAAACTCAAAACTCAAAGCGCTCTTCTTGTTGTTGGACATCTTGTGTGGGAACGTTGGGAGATAAGGGTTCCTCGTTCTTGCTTTTGTCATTGGTTACATACATGTTTATGGTTGAGATCTAACCAAATATACTACTTGCCTTTGTACTCGTCTTCTAAAGTTCTTGGCTTGTGAGGTAGAGGAAGGAGAAAGCAAAGAAGGCCAAGAAGAAGTAGATAGAAGATGGTTGGGAAGAAGAAGAGATAGATGAAAAAAAGGGTGAAATAGAGAAAAAGGAAGGGCAAGAGGTAGTGAGGAAGAGAGCTAGAAGAAGAAGAGAAGAAGAATACAAGAAGAAGAAGAAGAAGATGCAAGGATTGAGATAGAAGAACGATAGAAGAAGAAGAAGAGGAGGAGGATAGAAAAACAAGAGAAGAAGAAAGTAAGAAGGAGTGAGGAAGAAGAATAAGAGAAGTGGAAGAAAGAGGGGAAGAAGGTGAATAAGAAGAATAAGAAGAAGGGGATAGAAGAAGATAAGAGTACGAAGAAGAGGAAGAGTAGGAGAATATGAGAAGTTGAGGAAGAAGACTAGGAGAGAAGGGAAGTGGAAGCAGTTGAGAAGGAGAAGCGGATTAACGAGAATAAGTAGGGAAGTCGGCCAGAAGGGTTGGTAGGGGAATAGGAAAGATATATATATATTATTTTTTTTTCTCTCTTTTTTTTTCTCACCCTTGCTCTAACACATCAACTCACACCACCTCACTTACTTGCACCACCATCCTTGAACCGCCTAGGGTTTGCACAATCTTACAACTCGCACCACCTCATTTGCACTAGGTCATACTCATTCGCACCACCTCATTCGCACCACCTAGGTCATACTCGTTCGCACCACCTCATTCGCACCACCTAGGTCACACTCATTCGCACCACCTCGTTCGCATTCGCACCACCTAGGTCATACTCATTCGCGCCACCTCATTCGCACCACCTAGCTCACACTCATTCGCACCACCTAGGTCATACTCATTCACGCCACCTCATTCGCACCACCTAGCTCACACTCATTCGCACCACCTCATTCGCACCACCTAGGTCATACTCATTCGCACCACCTCATTCGCACATTCGCACCACCTAGGTCATACTCATTCGCACCACCTCATTCGCACTACCTCATTCGCACCACCTAGGTCACACTCATTCGCACCACCTCGTTCGCATTCGCACCACCTAGGTTATACTCATTCGCACCACCTCATTCGCACCACCTAGGTCATACTCATTCGCACCACCTCATTCGCACCCACCTAGCACCTTATTCACTTGCACCACCTCTTATCACTCACTAGTACCACCCCAACCCTAATCCCTCACAAACCCTAATTATCACTTGCACCAATCACCCCTCACTCATACTCCTCTCTCACTAATCCCCCACTTACTTCTCCACACTCATCTCTCACTCATCCCTACTCACTCATCCTCTCTTAACTCTCACTGACATTCCCACCCATAGTCTCTTAACCTATGCCTTAAGCTTCACTCCTACTTGTTTTACTCACATTCTAAATTTGAACCTCTTGCTTTAAGTATTGGTATCAAGTGTTGTCCTTACTTGCCATATTGTCATCATGACCTGGTTGTGATACTTGGCAGAATTGCTTGTCCCCATGCACATTGTATTTGAAAGGAAGAAAGCTTGATTTCATACTTCGTGTGTTTTTCTTTAAAAATGGAAAAGATGAAGAGAATGTGTGTATTTGACCAATATTGAGAGAACCCTTCAGGTACTTTTCACTCCCACTCAACAACTCAACAAAACAACCAATTCGGACGTTCTGAAACATTTGAACCATCATTCACTGAGGACCATTGCTAAGACCTAGGTTAACCTCTCATTGATTTAGTTGTATGCGCTTGCGAAACGGCAAGGTGATCCTCTCTCCTCCTAGGGAGCGGAGCCCTAGCCCCGAGACTCTTACTGTCCCAACAACCTTCACAATGGATGAAGCAACATTTTTGGACTCTCTTCCACAAGATGTCCGAGAGTCCTTGGATAGCTACCAAATAGCTGCACGCTTTGATCGTGCTCGACTCTCCCCAGCAGACCTTGAGGAAAAACTCATGATCCTCAAAGACCAAGGAACTAGTACTTTTAGCAAGATCCTCGAACACACCATGGACACAAAGCAAGAACTTTTGAACGTGAAAACCGAACTGGATGGGATCAAGCACATGTTGCTAAATGCTGGAACATCAGGATCATCCACTAATACTTTAACGGACCTCATCCAACGCAGGCTCTTTGATCATACCGACTTGCTCACTGTAGGAGCTCACATGACTCAAACACTGCTTACTGGGATGGGTAATACACCTGCCCAACGAGACCAAGCCAAAGTTCCCCTAGTGGCCAATCAAATTGATAAGTATCGTGCTGGCAACGACTCATACAGCTTCATAGAGCAATTTGAGCAAGTTTGCGAGGCCAATAACCTTATAGGCGATGCCAAGCAGGCTCAAGCCTTTGGGCTTTGCATGGGCGAGAAGGGTCGTACGTGGTTTACTGGCCTCGATCCAGCTGAGAAGGCTTCCTTCACAGCTCTTAAGACTCTCTTCATAAAGCGATTTGCCGAGGCAGGCTACGAGGACAATTTAATTGTCCGACTCATGAATATCGAACAACACGACGAAGAGAGCATGAGAGACTATGTGTCTCGATTAAAAGGCCTCTACAAGAGAATCCCACTAGCTGAAAAACCGGCTGCTAAAGCAGTCATGAAGGCTTTCATCAAGGGTATCCATGATGAAAAGATCTATGAGGCACTGGCTAGCAATTCCGTGCTAGATCGAGCAAATCTCAATGGAGTCTTAGATGAAGCAATCCGCATAGAAGACCTACACAAGGAGAGAACTCGCGTCAAGAAAGGAAAAAGCCTAGAATCTGAATCCCAATCTAGTAGAGGCAAACTTGAGATAGGAAACACCTAGACTCAGCATCTCATGGCTGATGTGATGAAACAACAGCAAGAGCTCTTAAAAATGATTGACTCATTCAGGCAGCCTCGATCGTACCGACAAAACGTGCAGTGCATACATTGCGGCGGTGATCACTTGCCATCCGAATGCTCTCGACAGAGTAGGACCTGCACAAATTGTGGGCGGTTTGGTCACGAAGCTTCTACTTGTAGAGCACTTAGGCGGCTTCCCTATGCTGCACCCTACGCAAATCGTGGGTTTCCATACCCCAGACCTCAGCCGATGGCTCTTCCTACTCTCCTGACCATAGACCTGTAGCTCCTCGAGCTGACATTAACCCATCCGGCATCCCACGGCCTCCGGGCCCTATCATAACTCACCCACCTAGTGATCCCCCTGTCCACTATGTTGAAGAGCCCGTTGAGGACGATGATTATACCAACCCATTTGTCTCTTATGACGAAGAAGGAAATGTGGTGCTCATGGACTATATACCAATCCCGATCATGATGTTGAGACAGGGTCGAGGGCGTGGCTTGATACAACCCCGCGAGACTCTTGCCTGCTGGACTTGTGGCCAACCTGGTCACATCTCCACACGTTGCCCGCAAAAACAAGAACAATCAAAGGAGAACGAATCTGATCAAAGGTGTCCTGAGTGTGAAATCACTCACATGTATTCCGATTCCCCGAAGCGGAAAGCTAGCTCTAGCAAAGCTATTGTTCCCACTGTTCCCTTGACTCTCTTTGCAGTAGAAATGCTGAAAGATGAGGATGTGATTCCCATTCCGATTAATGCCATTACCCGAGCACAAGCTAAGCAGGGTGGCGTCAGTATCCCTGGCCCATCTCTAGCTACTGGCTCTATCATTGGAAAGAAGAATGCAAAGAAGAAAACTAAGCGTGCTGCTCTCAAACTCAAGAGTGACGGGGTAACTTCAGTTCCCGCAGTTGCCTCGAGTGCTGAGCAAGCCACATCTGCTCCACACACAGAAATGGTTGCTTCAACCAAAGTAGGTGAATACCCCGATCCTGAGCATCAACTTAAGTTGATTAGCAAAGTAAAGAATTGGGTGGAAGAGGCTCAAGCTGAGATTAGGGCTGAAGAAGCCAAGGATAATTTGCAACCACACGGCATCAATAGCATACTTCCCTTGGCCTCAACAATTGGCCCTAACACCTTTGGACAACCCGCTACCGACATTGGTGCACAACCACTTGCCCAAGGTCAGCCAAGGAAGGTACAATATCAGGAAGTAGGCCCTGGGTTGTTAGCTGCCTTAGCCTCTACCAGTGTTTCCATCCCATTGGGCATGCTCTTCAAGAACAATCCTACCATTTGGACAACATTCAAGACTTGGATTGATGGAAGCACCAAGACCCAACCTATTGAGGACGACCAACATCCATTGCCTCGCTCCCCTCCTACCCCCGTCCTCGGAGCTCTTGGAGTTGCTACGTTCTGGGAGGGTGCTGAACAAAATGCAGTACTCCCTGTGGAAGCACTTGGTGATTCCACGAGAAGAGGCATTATCGATACTCGAGCTGGTGTCAGCATCGTGAATCAAGCAGTACTTAAGACGTGGGGCAACCCTCCAATTGAGCCTGTCCACTTTAATCTCACCATCGCCGATGGTTCTAAGGTCCGACCCTTGGGCGTGTTGAAGGACTGGCCGGTGAAGATCGCTGGTGTTAAGTTCTGTGTCACATTTGTAGTCATGAAAGGCGTTGACTATGACCTATTGCTTGGCCGACCCTGGATGCGTAATGCACGACTCATTGAAGATTGGAGCAATGGTCTAGTCTTTTTAGGAAATCATACTGAGGCTCTACGCATTGAAATGGATAGCTGGAAGATTACCTCAGTCGACCTAGATGCTATCTCCAGCCTGTTGCGTGGTGACACCATCTGTCCCCCAACCCAGAAGCCCTTAAACAAATATATTCCATGTCCAGAAGATGAGCAGGACTGGCTTCATATTCTTGCTACCTTAGAGTTGCCCTTCACGGAAGAAGGAGAGTACAAAGAAGCTAACGAACGTTTGAGTCGACATAGACTTAAGGAAGCCCCTGTAAACAAGCTCGATATTCCTGATGAACTTCCTTCTATGCCGATGTTGACGATGCATGCTGGACCATCATGCACATCTAAGCCAAAAGGTTTCCGTGTACCTACTGATCGCCTTGAGCTCCGTAAACTCCTCTTCTCATAGAGACCAGCCTTCAAGAATGTGGCTGAGGCTAACCTACTGATCTTTGAAGGGCTTTTAACGTGTCCCGTATGGCATTGGACTGAACTTCATCAAGTTTTGTTCGATTATCATAATAACCTTTTTGTCTCCATGATGCCTCCGGATGACTCGGACACAGAAGAGGATGGTGACTTTGAAGATGACCTGATTGTTGGTGCGTTTGCCTCAACATTTTGGTTCCATCTTCTATTGTACTCACATGCACTGCACTGCACCTAGGGGTCCTCAAGTTGGATGCGTCCAGTGGCTTTGGTCGGCTGGCTCCGTCTCTAACCCCCTAGCCCTTTTTCCATTTCCCCACACATTTGCTTAGGGCACATCAAGGTCAGGACATACCTAGGGAGTCTCGGCTCGCCTAGGTTAGACATGTCTCCCTGAGTCACGTGCACTTTTCATTTCTACTTCATTTATCTCAGTAACACCACATCACCTCAGGTCACCTACCACATGTGGTTGATCCACTGGAGAACCATGCGCTTCAAGAATTCCTTTATCTATCCCACTTAGGTGTCTCCCTTGCATCTTCAACAACAACCTTTTTTTTTTCTCTCAGTACCTACCATTCTTTCCATCTTCATCAGATCAAGCTCCCTTGCTTCCTCATCATCGAGCATCATCATCAACAGAAGCACCCATGGAGAAGTCTTCTACCTATGTATTAGACTATGTATGCACGTGCACACACTATAGTATTTGCACCATAACCTATTCACGGTTTTGGGTCCTCAAGTGTGGGACAACACTTCAGGCTTGCCTGGAGTTCGACCCATCTCCCAAACCAACATCATCATATGTCCTGTGCACAATCAAAAGACTAGCACTTTTCCCCTAGGGAGTGACTGCACGTGAGGTTTTATTTTGCAGGTATTCGAGTTGTGGAGAATCATGCGCATCACTTCTACATCAACATTGCATCTCCCATCTTCTACGACCTCTATTCCATTTTCCAATGACCATTCAAGTTCTATTCATCAGAAGGATCAACAATCAAGTGTATCTTCAGCATAGCCAACTTTTACAGGATTTGTCACCAGCAACACCATCAGTCTCACCATCTACCACAATTTGAGCAACATCATTTGTACCACCCGCAGCAGGCAACATCCTCAACAACCACCGTTCTTCATCAGCCACATCCATTTCTTCTCCATCAGGACTACTACTTGATCAGGACTGTTCCCAGCATTCCGCGTCTTCGGTGCAAGCTACAGCATGCTACCTACGACGTGAGTGCCCTGGGACTGGCACTCCTCTAGGGGGGAAATAATGTTAACGGTATTTTGAGAAGGCTGCAGAAAGCGCAAGTGCTGGATACTATTTTTTGGTGGATTACTATTTTGTGGAGCTTCATTGTATTACTTTGGGCACTTGTGTATTACTTTTTACTCATGGATATCATCAGACTATCATGGTTGTATTATTTTGTGAGAGTCGGGCTCACTCCCGTGCACATTGTATTTATCACCCGTAGTTGTATTTGTCGCACCCGCATGTGTTGCGTGGGTTGCGCACATGTAATTGTGATTAGAATAGTGTAGGCTTGGTCTATTTAGGTTAAGGTTCAAGCATGTTTCAAGGATTGACCGGCCTAAAGCCCACTATGTGGGTAGGATGCCCAAAGAGGGTGCAAACCCTAATTCACAGTTGTGGAAACCCTAAACGCAAAAGGGGTGCAAACCCTAACCCTAACCCTAAACGCAAAAGGGACGCAAACCCTAACCCTAATTCTATGTCTATATAAGGGTGGGAGGTCTCAGTTGTATTCACCCCCTTTGGCACATTCATGCTACAGAAGCTCTGTTAGTGCAACCATTCAATCTTTCTATTCTATCATCTTGCTTCCATTGTGTTGAGAGTGACTGAGAGGGAGAGAGTGAGAGGTGTGTTGAGCAAGGGACTGAGGGAAGGTGAAGCTCTTCGTTGTCTTCTTGCTTTTCTCGTTGTCTCTACTAGCTTTTCGACTCGTTGGTGTGCTTGGTGGTGGATGCGAAGGAGCGACGGCATCAGATCGTGTTAATCGTGGTCGTGGAACTATCTACGAGCCTTTGAAAGGTAAGTTAGGTGAGTTCACTACAACTCGAGCTAGTCTTGTGTTCTTGCTTCCTTGGGTTGGAGAGGAGAATGCTTGGTTAGTTAGAGCGGAGTGTGAGAGACAAGGTGAGAGATTGTCGCCAACGTGAGTTGCAGCTTCTGAAAGAATAGAAGTCCGTCCAAAGTCCCGATTGTTGGTGTGTTTGCCTCAACAGACTCAAATTATTCGACTACAAATAGAACATGCATTTTTCCATTTTTCACATAATAGATGAGACTCTTTGATCAAACATGATAGGTTGTTTGATATGATGTCTTTTGGCATTCAAGCTATAGCTTCTTGTGCTTAAGTTCGTTCTTATAATATTCTAAAGAGAAAAGAAACCTCTATAATGTCATGTGATAGTTTAGTGGATATGATGCCCTTTACTGTTTAGAATATGTTGTCTCATGTTGAAACTTCAAATGGGAATATTGAATTGATTTCTATACAAGAACCCTCATTGTTAATTGTGCTGATAATGCTTTGAACAACCAAAGTTTGTAGAATCCAATGATTGGTGACTTAAATGGTAATAATGTTTCCATTTATGAGCTGCAAAATGTAGGATTTTGCTCCATTTTACATACTCTAACCATAGTTAATTCATCCCGCAACTACAATATTACTATTTAAAGACCTTAATGTGCATTCCAATGGGAGTCTTACTGAAGTATGTGAGTAGTGTTCGGCCAAACTATGGAGATGTGAAATACAATTATGGAATTCAGTTTTGTTTGGTAAACATTGTTATCGAAATGGAAAAGTGATGTTAGCTCCATTGCAACATCCACCACAATCTATGCATGATCTATTGCATGGTGTTCACCCGTAAAGTAGAGTGTTTAAAAGTAATATTTGAGCTTACAATAGTGCTCTTGCATTTGTGTCACTTGTATTAGGGGAGTTTTGAGGTCTCGAAAATGCCTTTTAGGATGTGGAGAGAGAGTGTTCTAGACCAATAAGAGCAAAGCCTCCATAACGGAACTTCTATTTAAAAAAATAAAAAATAATTTTACAAAAATATATAAATATAATAATATTACGAATTTGTATTTTTATTATCTATTTTTAGTCTCTTATATTCGTGATTATGAAATCTTTTGGATTAATGGCATAGAGTTTCGGCTACTTTTATTTAATGATGTTTTTAGATTAATGATAATGACTGATGTAATCGAAATTCAAATTAGTGAAAAGTATGGCACTCGGTTTTTTCCCTCCTTTCTTTTATTCCTCTATTGTTTTTTCCTCTGTTATGGTAGCCTAGTCCTCTCTCTCTCTCTCTCTCTCTTCTACCATAGATACAGAAATTCGACCTTCAACAAGGTGTCCAAGCTCCCAAATCACATCCATATCAGTGTTTAACTCATTCCAAATTGATGGAAGATGGATTCCTACTATCATTAGCAAAGGTAGTTGGATCACCATGCAACAAGCAAAACGCGGAAAAATCCAAAGACATAAGAGCTCATTCATCTTTGCTTAGAAGGACATAATCCGAGATTTTAAGCTTGGAGCAAATAAAAATAGATCAAAGAGGTACTAATGTAACACGTGTTTATGCATAGAGAGCTGTGTTTGAAACCTGGATCTTCAAAGCTTCCAATGCATAGACCAAATTGTAAGAATTTGATTCTTAAAGTTTTTCCTTTCTTAAACATAGGTTTTTCCATTATAATATTTGTTTGTCTTGTAGATATCTAATCTTGAGGAATGGCAACCAGTGGAGCCTATTATTGATGTTATTGATGTTATACATGGTTCAATTGGAGAAGAAATGTATAAAGGCAGAAAGAAGACAGAGCTTGCAGAGAATTGAATATTCTTTTATGACCATTTTTATGTTATTTCTATGCGGCGTTGTCAATGGGGATCAATAAACCTCCTTCATTTGCCAGATTTTTCAAGCTTTGAGTGGCCTTTGCCAAGTCCAGCTACTAGTGAGGGCTATAGATGTAAGATATTTTCTGAGATCCAGAAAGCACTAAAATCTAATATCTCAAGTAGGCTAAGCAAAGTTACTTTGTTTATGCCTATTAATATATTTATTGATTTCTTCTCTAATATGGAGATAAGAATAACAAAAACCAGTGAAGAGACTAACATATGATCATATCATACAATTTGTTGATGAAGGATGGGATACAAGGATAGAGGGAAAAATTATATGTAAGATAGATCAAGACTCTATAGCTTGTAAATATATGATTGCTACTCAAAATTTTATCCTTAGCTTTTACTATAGTCGATGGCATTTTATTGGTAGTAGTCTAGTTGCTTTAGACCAGAATCTTAATGATTTCAGCAAAGATCCTATAGTGGATCTTGATATTTTGTTCAACGAGGATATTATTGCAATCTTAAAGATCAGAAAATCATGTATGCTACATCAAGTGAGGATGGATTTACAAAATGAAGACATTGAACTACCATGCTTCTTTGTATTCCAACTTGACAAGAAACGAGTAAGTTTTCACATCATATTATATCTACTTAGATGTATATCAAGATCTCACTTCCTAACTAACAAACATTTGTAATTTATTTTTTACAGATATCAAAAAGGAGAGAAAATAATATACACTACAAGGACATTCAAGAAAATATATATTTACTATCAATATAAAATATATGTACAAATTTTGTAGCAGATGTCTATCTGCCATCTCTATGAGATATATAAGGGCTGAAAGGAAAATTTCTATATATGAAGGCTTACAAGGCGATATGGCAAAGCTATTTCTTTTTTTGAGAACTATCCTTTCTAGGAGTCCTTTTGCCTTTCTCTGATGTCTTGGGTATAGAAGGTGTGGATAAAGGTGTTGAAGTTGTGGCTTCACCTTCCGTGGTTATAGGCATCGCATCTCCTTCATGGTGCAAATCCCCACCAATCTCTATTGTTGGTTGTATACAATTGACCATTATATACTTCAAGAGCTTTGCTCTGATATACCAAACATGCTCAAATGCATAGCAATCCTTCGAAAACTATCACACATTTATAGAAAAAAGAGTTTTAGTTCATTATTGTTCTTACAACAGACTATATTTTTATCCTCAATGGACTATTTGCAATGAATATCTATCTTAAAGTTTAGCATCTTTCATATTATCTTTACATGTTTATCATCATTAAGATAAACAAGTTAACCATTATTCTAGCATTTGCAATCACCCTCCAGCCCCACAAGAATGGCTATATTTGTCCAGATGAGGACATTGCAACCACCAACACAAAGTAAAACTATAAAGAGGACGGATGGTAGTTCATAGAATAAACTTATGTTTCAATTATTTTAATCAATAACTTACCGCAACTTGTCTATATTGCATTGTTGCAAGCAAATTAGACGGCATAGGGGGTCTTTTCTCTAGCTCTTCAATTAATCTTTTTGCACCTCTATATATAAAATATATTGAAATTTAGAGTACTTAAAAAAAAAGAATTGAAATATCAAGGAGTCCTTGGATAATATAACTTACAATTTAGCATTTCCATAGCTTCCTTTCATAGAGTTGATTAAAAAACATTGCTTATCCACACAGTCTATTGCAATCAAGCTCCAATGAGAATTGAAAGCAATCATATCTCAACAAATTAGTAGGATAAAATCTCAAAAACTCTAATAGAATATTGAATCACTTACTTTTCATTATATGAAATTATAAGGAGCTCCAAAGTATCGAAGTCAATCAGATTGAACCACTGCTCAACAAAACTTGTATCAAGCTCATTTCTCAGAAAGAATGAGATAGATGGATCAAGAACCTCAATTTTTTGTTGCATATCCAAAGGAAACTCATGCATTACACACCTAGAAAAGGCATAGAAATAGTGAGTATAAACAAGAAAAATATTATTATTAAAAAAATATCAAAAAGTAGAAGTAATTATGGGTGGATATACCTTAGGCCAACAAGAATAATACTGTCATTTATTTCTCTTCTTTTATCCTTAAGAATTTGAACACATGCAGCATCAAAGGAGATAATCTCAGTTCTTTTGCCTAAGTCACCAGGTAAGAAACAAAACACATTGAATCATTTTGGATTAGCTACTTCAAGAGGGTGGCCAGCTCATTTTCAAAGGGCTCTAGTTGCTCTACTTCCCTTTCTTCAGCCCTTTGCCTCCTATACTCTCTCCATTTATCTGCCTGTTCCTCTTTAGCTTTCTCCTCTTTTTCATGTTGCCTTGTATCCCTCTCATGGGTCACACCCTCAACCTTGGGACCAGAATCATCTTTCTTTCTCCTAGCTGGGGGCACATTAAGGATATTAAATGTCTTCTCATCGGTGAGGGGAATTGGCTCTAGGACCTTTGAAAATCTATATCTTAGCCTCCTAAGAATTACCATGTCCTTGTTCATGAGTGTGAGCCTATGAGCATGAGCAGCACAAATATAGGCATCTTGAAAAAACTCAACTAAGAAATCCTCTGTGGCTTCTTGTATACAATTAAGGGCTGTTCTTGTCCATCTGAAACTATCCAAACTATATTTGTCACAAATCTCCCTGACAAGCCTCCGAAAAGACAACTTTGGAATTGCATTGTCAAGAATCTTTATTGCCTTCCTAATCTCCCTTAGGCACCTGACATTCTGAGAAAACTTTCTCCTTGGCTTTGACTTTCTAGAGAGCTTTGGAGGCTTTGAAGATTCATGAATCTTTGATGTTAAACCCCTAGGATCAATCTTCCCCTTCCTTGCTATTGCTTTAGTCCTAGCCATCTGCCCAAAAAAAGAGATGTTACTTCCTGTCCAGTGTGTCCAGTGAAAAGCGAGTTTCAGACAAGAGGCATCCGTGCTGCATGTTGTTTTCACGTTTCAACGGACTTCTTGTCCAGTGTGTCCAGTGAAACACGAGTTTCAAACAAGGTGCCTCCTTGCAGCATGTCGTTTTCGCATTTCACCAGACTTCTTGTCCAGTGTGTCCAGTGAAACGCGAGTTTCAGATAGGAGGCCTCCTTGCAGCATGTTGTTTTCACGTTTCATCGGACAACTCATAAATAGCAAAGCAATCAACAAAACGAAGAAAAACAAAGCTTTGATCTAAGGAATGCTTTTAAAATTACTTAAAATATCCACAACATTAAGGAAAAAGTTTGAAGGATTGCCTTAAATCTCCACAACATTAAGGAATGCTCACACTATGAAAAAAAAATCGTTTATAGTGCTCATAAGCTCATAATATATAAAAAATTAAGGAAAAGTATCCAAAAAATACATTGAATGGACGCCTGGGCATTGAGAAGGAGGATGCAGAAAACCATACATTCTTTGGCGCTTTGCTGGGAAAAATCCGTTTAGAACCAATTTTGTCAATAGGTCCGGTGAAACGCGAATACGTTCTTCACAACCACAGCATGACGACGAAAATGTGCTCGAAGGCCCTACTGCATGACCACGAAAATGTGCTTCATGACCATAAAAATATGAGACGAATTTAGCCGTTGCTTCCCTTTATTGGGGGATTTCAACGGTACATGCATTACTTGGCGAAGTGTTAAGTAAAACACGTGTGATGTATTCTCGAAAAAAGAGAGTGTGCACGTCTTCTGAGAAATTTGATACGATGTGTTAAGTGAGACACGTGTGCACATATTCTGAGGTATTTTGTGCGTGCAAAAATATTGGAAATTTCGTCCAAATTTGCGATTGCATTTATTTTTCCATCATTACACAAACTTTTTCGTTGGAACTATCACCATACGTTTGACAGTCAATATAAAAGCTTTTCGAAGCCATTCTTTCCGATATTGTCTTCCTTTCTCCCAAAATTTTGTTTTAACTTCCCTTCAAGGTTCTTGCTTCCTATTTGAAGAGCAGTTCAACAATTTCTTGATAGGTAACAAAATTTAGTTATTACAAGCATTTGAACAAAATCAATTTGATTAATATAGAAACAATTTTTAATAACACTTGAAAAATTACAGATGTTATGTGCTTTGTATCTTTTAAAAGGAGCATAGCACTTCCAGAAAGGATTTATCATAAATTTTTGTGTTTTAATAGAATTAATTCATAGTTCATGTTTCTCTTCTTGTTTTGCATCTTTTGACCGGTGAAATGCGAAACAATGTCTCTGGTTAGTGGTATTTTACTATCTATCGCGTTTCACCGGTGAGATATTCAAATAACTTTCGTCTTCAAGTAGTATTCGGTGAAACACGATTTCTTCACCGGGATTTGCCTTGAAGACCTTGTTTTCGAGTTTCACCGATCAATTAAAAAAATTTCTCCTTTTTTGATTTTTTGTCTTAAAAAATGCAATTTGGGGCCTCTTTCCATGGTTCCATCTTGTTTTATTGGACATTGTTGCCATTCTGCTTTGTTTTCAGGGATAAATCTTTTGTTGGTGGTCAAGATGACAAAGAGAAAGCTATCTCTAGAAGGAATGGATGAGGAGGAGCTAATGGTGACTTCTGATGATAGGCTCTTTGATTTCTTACACACCACTGGAAATTCTTCCAAGTTTAGCTATATCAAGGAAATTTTCAATGTTCCTTTTGATTTGAAGGAGTTATTGGAGGATCTTAAAGATAAACTTAAGGAGTACATATATTTTTATGATAGACATGTGTAAGGTTTGGAAGTAAATGGATTTGTTCATTATAGTGATGTCATGGGAGCCACCAGTACATCCAGGTCAACTTTGCTAGGCAGGTTCAACCTCATTGATGAGGAATTCAGAAAGAGAGAAACATGTTGCCCTTTCCACAGGTATCAACACCAATGCCTTCTGATCCACAAGGACGTTGGATTTATTGTGTATCTTCAGTACATGGAAAATTCTTCTCCAGATATAGACCAACATGGAAAGCTAGAGGATATTGCAAGTATGGATAAGGAGGTCGAAGAGAAGGAGAAGATGTTCCAAGAAGATATTGAGAATCAACTTGTCCAAGGTTTTGATGTAGGTTTGTTCAAGAGTGACAATACCACAATGGTGGAAGAAAAGGAGATCGAGCCAAGTGCACAGGTTGATAAAGAAGGTCCTCTTGCATGTGTTCCAACATTTCCCACTTATCTTATCAACAAGAAGAGATATGTGTTATTAAATGATATTCAACATCTTTTTGATTTTAGAGAATATTATTGCTTAGCAATCCTTGCAGGTTGGGGCAAAAATGACATGAATTTTATAGGTTATGAACAAGAACCACTAGCAAGTCTTGATGTTGAGGGAGAGAATTTCCAAGACAGCTCTATAGCCTTACATATATGTATTAATCAGATCGTAGAATACGAAAAGGGGGGGCTACCTACAGAAGAAGAGTTCTTGCAAGTCCAGAAGAAACTTCATATTGATGATGTAGGGTATGAAGAGAGATTCAAGTCTCCATCAGATGAGAAACCCAAGAGTTCAATAAATCTTTATGATGATAGTATTCTCGATGAAGACGAACATCCTAAGGTATGAAATATAATTCGAAGTTACCCATTGAGTTTATGTTAGACTTTATTATGCATTATAGATAAATATCTTATCTCAAAGCCTTGGCCATTATATTGGAAACTTAAACAATCAAACAATTGTAATATATCATAGTAGATTGTCAAGCTCTCCAAGTCTACCAATGATGGCTTTGAGAGCTATCTCAAAGGTAATTGGATCTTAAGTTTTCAGCAGAGGTTTGGACAAGATCATTTTAGTGGAGAAGGAAGAAGCCATAAGAGTTTTTGGCTTCATGCATGGATACAGTGGATCTAGAGTTGGATATTTTGGAGTTCTTGGCTTCTATTTGCTCTCTTATGTAGGAGATAGTAAGAATTTGAAGCTTCTTCCAGGCTATCGAAAACAAGAGTTTTTGAAATACAGAGGTCTTATTGAGTGGGATGAAACAAAAGATTCCTCTAGAGGCCCTATTGAGCTATCTGAAACCAAGGACTCCTCTGAAGGCCTTGTTGAGGTGCCTGAAACTAAGGACTCCTTTGGAGGCCCTATCGAGGTGCCTGAAACTAAGGACTCTTCTGCAACACAATCAGACTATAAGATGCCAAAGATTAAGGGTTTCTTGAAACCCATCTTTTCCCAACTCTTTGTTTGGTTTGTAACCATTCTGTAAATCTTTGCTTTGCGCAAGAATTTAAATATCTATCTTTTTTTCTTTGGGTAACAATTTGTATAGTCCTTGCTAAAGATGATGTATTGCTTGATGTGGTTGTATCTTTAAGCTTGAATTTATGCCAGATTTGTCGATAGAACCATTGAAAGATCTCTAATAAACTGTTGGCTTTGTGTCTTCCATCTCCATGTCTTGTGTGTCTGAAATATTTTGTTCTTGCTTGATAATGTGATTTTTCCATATCTTGGGTGGACCAGATAGATAGAGATCCATATTGTTTAATAAAGTATGGAGCATGGTTGTATAGAATATGCTACATAGTCAATAAATAAAGAAATTTATTAAAAAATATTATATGAGTTCGACAATGAAGAAACAAACATATACAAACTTCTTACCATATAGTGAGTAAAGTGTTGATCACCCCAAGCTTCTGTCATCGCATTTTTGAAAAGGTTCAATTGGTTTTTAAAGTCTTTGAGATCATCATCATTTCATTCAGTCTTATCACAATAAAAAAACACTTTGTCTAGTGTTTTCCAAACTTTAGCTTTTCTATTCCGAGCTTGTCCATTATCAGTGTGATCCTTAACTGCATTATGTAGGGATTTCCACTGATTAAATTTAATAGTTGAGCCACCATTTCTCGAGTTTATCTTGTCAAGTCTCCCATGAAAGCCTAGAAACCTTCTAGCCTTCACGTGCCAAAGTGGTTACATTGTATCTCACTTCCAATATTTTGTGTGATTTGGGAACGTGCAGCATAATTTTTCCTATCAAGGGGGTCCTTCTTGCCTACCATGTGTAAATGGGGGTATGTAATAGGTGACATAAACAAGGATGTGAAAGGGTGCTTCAAAAAATGGATTCCAAGGGTTGCAATATATATACATATACATGTGTGTGTGTGTGTGTGTGCGTGCGTGCGTGCGTGCGTGCGTGTGTGGTACGTAATCATTTTGCAAATAATGCAAGGTCAATCATCATCTCTCACTCTCTTTGCTTCACTCATTGGGGGGTAACCCTATATGTCTAAGTGCGTATTGTGCAAAAATTCCTAAAATACAAGCACGATATTCCTTATATGTGCACTTATGTGCAACTACCATATATTATATGTGTCCCATGTGCATGATGGTCTGAAGATGTTGTGCACAAATGCTAGAGTACATGTGCCTAAGTCCCAATGTGCACTAAACATGTGTGCAATAGTGTTGCTTAAGTTGTGTGCTCAAGTGCTCTTGAGGTGGCTATGTGCAAGAGTAATGGGTGCTATGCTATGCAATGACAATAATGTAATTCTTTGTTCATGAGTGCCCTACTACATGCATGTGCATGAGTCCTATTGTGCACTATGTTATTAGTATCATGTGATTGAGTATTCCTAAAGTGGTTATGTGCAAGAGTTGAGGACCTAGTGTGCATGAGTGCAACCTATTCTAGTGGTGTGATGTGTAAGTGCTCAAGTGTGTTGAAGAGTATACTCGAGTGGGATTATGGGTTGTGTCATGTATCTTATAGGTCATGTGCTCAAGTACTATTTGTGGCAAGTGTATGAGTATTATTTGTGGAATGAATTTGCATGATGGATGATGTGGGCATATGGATGCATCTATCAATGGCCATTCATTAGGCCATGGGTGGTGATTTAGCAAAATCAATTATGTGGAAAATCCAACAATGTGTGGCTATTATTATTAACACCCCTTCTCGTGTTGACAATTACAAGTTGGTGCTACAACAGGTTACATATGTGGCAAAAGCTATCGCTAATCACATGTTGGATGATTAGAGTTGTGTGACATTGAAACCCAACCCTAGTTACCCTTCCATCAATCAATGCATGTATCAACATGCTTTGCAAACCCTATTGCTTTTCTATCGACATGCCATGTCATGCTTGCTATCATGTCGAATCAATCAACAAATAACCACCCAACTCATCTAATCAATAAAGAGAGATTCGAGGCATGCTCTCTCTCTCTCTCTCTCTCTCTCTCTCTCTCTCTCTCTCTCTCTCTCTCTCTCTCTCTCTCTCTCTCTCTCTCTCTCTCTCTCTCTCTCTCTCTCTCTCTCTCTCTCTCTCTCTCTCTCTTGTTGTGTCTGTGCACACGTGAGTGTTGTTAGACTTGGTGTAGTTGATGTCAATCAATAAAATTGGTGCAAAACTTGGTTTATGCCTATGTTAACAAAACAATCGATCCAATATCTTGCTCTATTGCTCTTCACCCTTCACACAATAGCTTTAACTAGGAATAGAGAAGCAATAATAGCTTTTCCTTCTTTTTTTGCTTGCTTTTCAATTTGCTTCCCCTACTTTTTTATTTTCAAAAGTTCCCAAGAGGCTTTTTGATGCCTTGTAAGACTACAAAGGAATCTTAAAATCAAGAAAACCATTAATCCTAACTTGGACCAATCTTCCCCTTGAACCAAAATTAAGTTCATAGTGCTTGTGTGTAGGTGCTCCACAACGTGTTTTTCTAAGATAATAATAATGTGAGTTTTTTTTTGTGAACTTTGGTTTTATTTTATTTCCTCTAATGCTATTCTACTCCTATGCAATCTCCAATCATTGAACCAACCCTCTATTGATCTAGACCTTCCTAACCTCATTGTGTGCGTTTCAAAATGAGCATATCATGAATGGCCTTCTATTCTACTACATAGTGGGAGTGTGAGAACCTCAATGATTAATTTCATCCTACATCCCGATAATAGAACTAAAGTGTTGAGCTATGTGCATAAAAACAGGACATCAGATGGTAATTCAAGAGTGTCGACAATGTTAATCGGCCACCTCTCTCACATAGCTACCTCACATTCAACTCAAACTAATCATACACTCCTTGTTCCAATTGTGAAAGCAAAGATTGTAAGACTAACATCAAGATGCATTGAACTTACCAACTCACCTCTTTTGTTGTAGTTGGATCATCTAACTAAACACTCATCAAAGATCCATAAGGAGTTAAAGTCAGGTATTCAATAAGCCTAGGAAATATATAAATACAATGCCGATTGACAATGGATACAACATCTAAATTACAACATTAGAGATTTAGTTTTGTTTTTATGGTAAGATTGATGTTCTTCTCATCCTTCCTAGAAGGTGTATTATCAAAGACTTGGGCTATTTAGATCATTGACCAAGTGAATCCAATCACTTGTTGTTTCCAATTACCAAAATTCATGAGAATTCACCCAATATTCCATGTCTTAGTCTTGGAGCCTTGCCATGCATCCTCAATAAGGGGGAGGAACTTATAACCACCACCACTTGTAGAAATTGAAGGCCGCCTTATAAAGTTGAGACTATCCTTGATTTGAGAATCTCTTGTAGAAGTCTTAAATACTTGGTTCATAATTGGAAGGGCTATAATGCTAGTGAGTGAACATGAGAACAAACCTCCTGACTTTGCTGAGTGCATGGTAAAGTCAAGTAGTTTCATCAACGACATCCATTGAAGTCAAGAGTCTTACCAAGAAATCCCATCGGTCCTCATGGAACTTATAGCTAAAGGAGGGGTAATGTCATGGGCATGAAGAAACCTAGTAGCTTCTAAAAAGGTCTGCAAGATTCCACAAAGGTTATAGAAGATTTTTTAGAAGTTTTAGAAAATTGATCACATCAATACTTGATAAGTATTGCTTATGTTAGTGATGTTATGTCATCAATCATGTTGTCATCTAGAAGCTTCTCCTTAACCTCAACTCTAGTATAAATAGGGATTTGGGGCTACAAGCCCTTAAATCTTGCCAACACCACTTGTTATGAGGCTTTTGCAATCTCTAGTTCCAATTCAAGTCATATATATCTAGTCCTTATCTTGTCTTTGATCTAGTCTTGTATTGAGGTCTTGAAATAATTATTGTGCTTCATCATTTTGTAATAAAAAAATAAATTATCATTCTTCTTTACATTATGCTCTTTCATGATTGAGATCATGAAACCATGTGAAGGTCACATGATGGGTAAGCAAAAGAGAAAGGCATTTTCACAACAAGAAAACAAGAATAGAGTGAAGGCTCCTCTAGAGTTAATGCATGTTGACTTGTATGGTAAGATAACTACACAAGCCTCGAGGGAATCTTATTATTTCATATTAGTTGTTGATGACTATAGTAGGAAGACATGGGTGTTCTTCTTTTGTGACAAGGCTCAAGCTTTTGGTAAGTTTAAAGAATGGCTAAAACTTATTAAGAATTAAAAAATAAAAAGTGTGAAGAAATTTAGAATAGATGATGGTGGCAAGTTTAACTCAAAGGAGTTTGAAGACTTTTGCAAGATCAAAGGGATCAAGCAACACTTGACGACACCTCATATACCTTAGCAGAATGATGTTGTTGAATGTTGAAATCACACCATTGTGGAAGTCAAGGTGCATGCTTAAGGGAAAAGGATTGCCTAATATTATAGTCTATGTTCTCAACCAAAGCTACGCAAGGACTTTTAGATGAAAATTCCTCATATGAAGCCTACAGTTGTAAGAAACTTTATGTCTGACACTTTAGAGCTTTTGGGTGTGAATATTATACATATGTTCCAAAGGATAAGAGGAACAAGTTAAAACCAAAAAGCACAAAATGTATCTTCTTGGGTTATAGTGATGAGCAAAAGGCTTACAAATTGTATAACCAAGAGGCCAAAAAAAAAACACAATAAGCCATGAGGTGGTATTCAAGGAACACCTGCATGTAGTGGAGGAAAAGGTAAATTCTTCCACTTTATCATCAAGCGAAGAAGTATTCCACTATGAACCTCTCCTAAGAGTTATCCCTATCCTTAAAGAGGAGAAAGGATCATCTTCATATAATAAGGAGAAAGTTTACCAACTTGCACAATTATATCACCAAAAAATCCATTAATATGATGGATGAAGCAACTCTATAATTGAATTAATTCTATGTCTGCAATTGAGTCACCTCCATCCATATGCTGACTTTTTAATGGCTTAGGTAGGTAAGAAACACATGCCTTATTTCTTTCTTGAAATATGCAAGAGTATCCCAAGCATTCTTAACTATCTTACATAAGAAAATTTGTTGGATCATAGTAAATTTAACAAAAAATGCAATCAAAGCATGAGCCTCCACATATTTTCCATCCCGAAGAATTTGCTCAAGAGTAGGTAGTGGTGCTACTGTAGCATCAACTAGAGTAGTAGAACTAGAGTCTAGAACCTATAGTAGCATCCTCAATAACACATGTATTTGTTGATGCTACGTCATTGCTTGAAGTTTATTTTGGATTGATTTAACCACTTCATTTACTCTGTTTTGACTTAGGTTTGCTGGTTGGAAATACAGGGCAGCACCTTGTTTGATGCTTCTATGGTCAGCTTTGTTGGTCTTATGATGCCCAGTTATATTGGGGTGATATCTACATGTACGAGAATGTTATGCATGTGTTATGGGTTGGATTTGGAGATGATTTTGGCATTGAAATAGCTTTGGTTTGATAGTAAATTCATTGCTGCATACAGCAAGGTTGAACCTCTTTTAACAGGGATTTTATATGCCTATTGCTCATGGCTATGATTCGGGTGTTCTATATGCACTACTAATGTGTACCATTGATGCTAATACACTAGTATATCATCTGCCCATGATTTGAGATGGCTTTTAGCTTGATTTGAGGACTGATTCACTCAGTTTTGATAGTGAATTTACTATTGTAATAACAGGGCTAAAGCCTATTTGGTCAATGTATATCTATTGCTTATGGGCGCTTCCCAGGTGCTTCATTTGACCATACGAATGTATATGGAGGTTGGAAAATGCTTTGTTTTGGTTCCATAATGCTTTTGAGTAGTGATTAAGCTCTATTTTGGTCTACATTTGACTACAGTTGGCATTCTTTGTGATAGCTTATGCCTATTGTCTATGCTTGTCATCTAGGCTTCATGCTTTGATGCTTTTTCAAAAATGGATGCTACTTGGAATGTCTATGTCTAACCGACATTTGGAGCTTCATCCGTGATTGCATCTAAGCATTTTGATGATCTTGGATACTCTATTTGGTTGCGAGTTACTCGATTTTGGAAGCTTCAGTGCTTTATGCTTTACGGGCTTGAGCTACTTTGGGATTTATGCTCCGAATGTATCCTACTTGGATGTCTGTTAACCCAAATCGAGATGGCCCCAGGTTGAGATGGCAGAAAGGAAGAAAAAAAATAGAAAAAAATATGGAAAAAGAGTAAAGACACTCAGGCAACCTCCAAAACCAAGCCGGGGCAAAAAGCACAATTTTAAATGAAGGGCGCCTCAAAAAATTCGGAAAACTCTTGTAAAAGAGCGCCAGGCTCCCTCTTGTGCCAATTGTAAAATACTAGACAGGTGTAGGCTAGAGGCATGAGGCTAGAGGAGGGAAATGGAAAAAAGACCTTGCCACAAGGCCCGGTCATGTAAAAAAGGGATGGGTGCCCATGGGATTCTAGGGTTTGTATACATAAAGTTCAAAAAGTGAATGAGAGCTCATTCGTTGGGGCATGGGAACAAGAGTCTTCTTCTCCTTCTCTTCTCCTCGTCTTCTTGCTTGTGTGTGCTCTTGAGAGAGGGAGTGTGAGAGTGTAAGGGAGTGAGTGTGTGAGAGTGAGGGATCAAGAGGGTGAAGCTCTTCACCATCTCCTCTTCTCTTCTTCTCTTCTCTTCTCTTTCCTTGCGCGCACGGCTATGAAGGATGGAGCTTGGAAATGGAGGAGGCTTGAGGATGCTTGAGCTCGCATCTATGATCGTGGAGCTACCGGTGTGTGTGAGAGAGGAGGCAACTCGTATTGGCATCAAGGTAAGCTCACTACACTCATAGGATCGACGGCGCATCGGCTAGGTGAGAGATAGCCATTAGAGCTCGCTTGGAACACTTGAAACAATAAGCAGTCCGAGTGACCCACTCGAACCCTGCAATTCGGACCAATTGGGCCGAGTGAAAATTTTTATCAAATTCTCAGAAATTTGACTTGACCCGGCTAGAGCTCAGCAGCGCAAACTGTCTAAAGTCCTTCTGACACTCAGAAGTCGATTCTGGCACTTGGAATAGACGGAATCGTAGGGAGCAGTTGCTTGGCAGCTTGAAGTAGGCAGCAGCGAGACCCAGAGACCTAGACGCAAAAAGCGCTGAGCAATTAAAATGTGATTTGACAAGAACAAACGAGGCAACATACTAGAAAGACCATGAACCGTGTTAAGGCAGCCAGAAAATTGACCATCAAGCCTATCAGGCCTGAAACAAAGCAAGAGTGCCTAAGACGCTTCGAGGCTGTTTGCTGTACTCACCTTGAATTTTCGCACTTGAATGCACCTAAAGAAATTGAAAGCCTGGTTGAGCACAAGTGCACTAGGAGCGACGCGCACACTAAGTGACCATAAATTGAGGATTGTATGCAATATCTGAAGGAACTCACTCAGATAAACCACTCAAGGAACCCACCAGTAGGAGAGGACCTAAGACGTAGAAAAATCATCAATGCGCGAAGTAGGACCAAGCAGGTGGTGACAACGACGTGGATCTGACAAATCCACTTAACTTGATCAACAGCTTGGCGGAGCACAACAACGCGACTATGGCAGAAGAAGGCTCAGACCATAGGTCTAATGAGGAACTCGCCTTGTGTCAAGAATCGCGTGGTGGGGGGACTTGCTCAAGATGCTGCGCCGATCACACACAGAATGCACAAGGAGAAGCTCACTCAAGAGACAAGAAGAGAGATGGAGGCCGAAATGTTTTCTTGCTGATTTCTTCTTTTTCTTTCACACTCTTTACAATGTATACAAAGTATAGATAAGATGCAACATAAAGAAAAGTGGCCTACTAAGTCAAACAATGCATAACCGACTACACTAGTCGACTGGCGCTATAACTATGCCAGCTGTAAATAGGTGTAACAACCTGAATATAATAAGTAATGAGTTAGTGGCCATGTGTGAGTCATAATGACCACCGACATGCTAAGTGTAGACGTGTGGACCCATCTAACCAGGCGGTCCATCATCCATGTCCACATGTGTTGAGCTTGCCATCTCAACACTCCCCCTCAAGCGCAACTGCATCTCTGCAACTCCAAGTAAGCTTCGAAACTTTTGAAGCTTCTCTATACCCAACGCCTTTGTGAAGATGTCAGCTATCTGATCCTGTGTGCTGACATATACCAAGTCAATCTCACGTGCTAGTACCTTCTCTCTCACAAAGTGGTAGTGTACCTCAATATGTTTTGTCCTGGCATGGAACATAGGGTTCCTAGCCAACTGTATACTGCTCATGTTGTCACAATAAATGACAACTGGACCTTCCACCTGCATATCCAAATCAGCCAATAACTTTTGCAGCCATACTACCTCACATGCTGCAATAGCAGCACCTCTATACTCAGCCTCTGTACTCGACAAAGCAACTGTAGATTGCTTTTTGCTGCTCCAAGCAACTGCTGCACTACCAAGAGAGAACATGTATCCGCTGGTAGATCTTCTATCAGACATACTACCAGCCCAATCTGCATCTGTGTATCCAAACACCTGTACCTCTGTACCTGCCTCATAGAAAAGTCCTTAATGTAATGTGGACTTCACATATCTCAATATGCGTCTAACTGCATCCAAATGTGGCTTTCTAGGTACTTGCATAAACTGACTCACAAGACCAACAGCGTAGCTCAAGTTTGGCCTTGTAATGGTCATGTAGATCAAACTCCCCACTATCCTCCTGAACATAGTAGGGTATTCTATCTCATCCCCAACATCAGCACTCAACTTTACATTCTGCTCCAACGGGACTGAAAGTGGTTTGCATGCTGTCATACCATACTGGGACAACATATCCAAGCCATACTGTCTTTGGGATAGCCATATACGATCATCACATCTGATCACCTCAATGCCAAGGAAGTATCTTAGCTCACCTAAATCCTTCATCTCAAACTTCTTCTTCAAAAAATCCTTGACTTTTGCAATCCCACTATCACTATCACCTGTAATAATCAAGTCATCCACATAGATGACTATGATAACCAAACCTACATCTCCCTTTCTCACATAAAGTGAGTGATCAGCATCAGAAACATAAAAGCCAATATTGACAAGATACTCTCTGATCTTGTCAGACCATGCTCTAGGTGCTTGCTTGAGCCCATAGAGCGCCTTCTTCAACCTGCACACATACGTGGGATACTCTAAATCTTCATAACCTGCTGGTTGATCCATATACACTTCTCCCTGCAAATCACCATGCAAGAAGGCATTCTTCACATCCATTTGCTGCAACCTCCAATCTTTGGCTGCTACCAAAGCAATCACACATCTGACAGTTGCCATCCTAGCAACTGGATTGAAGGTTTCATCATAATCTATGCCATATGTCTGGGCATAGCCTTTTGCAACCAGCCTAGCTTTGTACCTGCTAATAGAACCATCTGCATTGTGCTTAATCTTATAAACCCATTTACATCCAATAGCTTTATTGCCCTTCGGCAATGATACTAGATCCCAAGTCTTATTGGCCTCTAATGCAGCCATCTCCTCATCCATTGCTGCATCCCAATGAGCATGACCAACAACCTCCTCAAAACATGTGGGCTCAACATCCTCAACTAGTTTCACCATATAAGCATAATGGTGAGCTGCATAACCTTCAAAACCAAATCTTTTAACAGGGTATCTGACCCTGCTAGATCTGCGTGCCACTGGATCACTCAATGGAGTCTTTGCATTAATGCATGCTCTCTGCACACCTAGAGTCCTCACTGAAGGAATGCCAAGCTCATCATCCAAGCTCTCTGAGCCACTGGAATCTCCATCAAGAATTGCATCAATGCCTTCTGACACTTTATTCTTTCCTTTATCTTTACCTGTAGTGCTACTAGATACACCCGAAGATGTAGAGGTACTCCTTAGTCTCCCAGACCAAGGACTACTAGATGATGTCTCTGGTCCACTAAGAGTCCGTGATTCTTGCTTTTCAGCCTGCACATGAGTGTCATGATCATCATCATCATCCAATGCATTACCACTAGATGCATACCAACTGCTCATTTCATCAAAGATGACATCCCTGCTCACTCTGAACTTACATGTGACAGGGTTGTAACAGCGATACCCTTTCTGCTCTAAAGAGTATCCAATAAAGACACACTTTTCAGCCTTTGGATCCAGTTTCTTCCGCAACTCATCTGGCACATGAACATACGCAATGCAGCCAAACACTTTCAAGTGTGAAACATCAGGCTTCTTACCTGTAAAACATTCTTCGGGGGTCATACCATGAACTGCAACTGTGGGAGTTCTGTTCATAATATAAACAGCAGTATGGACAGCCTCAGACAAAAAATGCTTAGGCATATTCTTTTTAGCCATCAAGGCACGTGCAACTTCTGCAATATGCCTGTTTTTCCTTTCTGCAACCCCATTTTGCTGTGGGGTATATCTGCATGTGAGCTGTCTCTTTATCCCATGAGACCTCAGAAAATCACTGAACTCATTTGAGAGGTACTCTCGCCCTCCATCTGACCTCAAGCACTTTACTTTCAAGCCTGTTTCTCTTTCAACTGTAGCCTTGAAAGTTCTAAAGTGCTCAAAAGCTTCACTCTTTTCCTTCATAAAATATACCCACATCTTTCTAGAACAATCATCAATGAATGTGACAAAGTATGAACTGCCTCCAAGAGATACATTTTGTGTAGGTCCCCAAATGTCTGTATGCACAACATCAAGGATATTTCTGCTTACATCTCTGTCATGTGAAAAGGGTTGTCTTGCCTGCTTACCAAACTGACATGCTTCGTATACCTTATGAAATTCTGCAACTTTAAATGTAGGCAAACCTGTAACCAACCCTTTGGACTGCATTAATTTCAGCCTTTGTACATTTGCATGTCCAATGCGTTTGTGCCAAATTTCAATGTCTGCAACAACACCTTTTCCTTTGGCATACATAGCAGCATTCATAATAGGAATTCCAGCATCCAGAGTAAACATACGTCCAACTCTACTTCCCTTTGCTACCAACCTGCACTTGTCATTGAAGTCTTCTACAAAGCAGCCCTTTGCATTAAATCTGACTTGCAGCCCTTGCTCTACCATTTGACCGACTGACACCAAGTTCTTTGTAATAGATGGCACATGTAATACATCTGAAAGACTCTTTGTCTTACCATCATGCAAGGACAAGGGAACTTTTCCAATGTGTGAAATTGGGTGGCATGAGTCATCACCCGTCTGCACATAACCTGGATTTTGCAAATCATGCATCTCTCCAAACCATTTTGCATGGCTGGTCATATGATTGGATGCACCTGAATCAACATACCAAACATCTTCATGTGTTCCCTTTCCTGTAACAGCATTCAACATATGCTGCATAACAAACAAACGTTCATTTTTGTCTTCATTCTGTCGTGAAGACGATGCATAGTTTCCTTGCTGCAACTTACCACTGTGGATATCATCTTTCTTAGCATAACATTGGGCTGCAATATGACCTGTTTTGCCACAATAGTGGCACACAATACCAGAGTTGTTAGAACCTCTGTTCTGCCATCCACCTCTTCCTCTAAAGCTCCCCCTGTCTCTAAAGTTACCACGACCTCCTGAAACCTGCATATCGCCAAATTGCTAATTCAATCTGTTTTGCTGGTTGTCACTACCATGTCCTGTACCACGGCCTCTTGAAGAGAACCTGCCACATCCCCTTCCTGAACTGGAGTAGAAAGCCTGGACCTATTCACCACTTCTTTCAGATGTCTCACTCTGCATGTTGATTTCTTCAGTGATCATTAGAGAGACCAACTCATCGAAATCTGGGAATGGCTTTCTAACATATACGAAAGTTACAAAAGACTTCCAAGCCTTTTCATTGTTAAGTCCACCCAAGGTTGACGACATCAAATCATCATCATCGGGCATTACATCAATCGCTGCCAATGCATCTGCAATGCTCCTTACCTTCAATGCATACTCATTGATAGACATCTTCCCTTTCTTCAATGTATTCAACTCTTGCTTGAGTTGAATCTTTTGTGCCTTTGTATTTATAGAAAACATACTTTCAAGTATGGTCCAAGCTGCATATGCATTCTCTGCATTTCTAATGTGTCCCAGCATATTATTGTCAATTACTGCAGACAACCAATACATGACCTTCTTGTCTTTTGCATTCCATTCCTTTCGTGCCTTTGTCTCTTCTGCAGTTGGAGGATCACTCACCTTCGGCTCCTTTTCTTCACCTGAAACAAACTTGTAGATGCCTTTTCCAATAAGGAAGTTCGTGACACGAAACTTCCATGATGGGTAGTTGTTCTTGTCGAGCTTCTCAATGATGGGGCTTCCACTGTTCTCTGCCATTATCACAAAATTAATACCAACAGCAAGCAAATCTTCTGCAACCCTCGACCTGTAGTGCACAACAATACACCAGACAGCCTTTTTCACTGTCTGCTCAATAATACATGCAATCTGCAACCTGTTTATAAATAAACCTTGTGTTTACTCACTGGTAAACACCTTTGAACTTACAGATCTGAAATCTGTAACCTGCACACCCACGGTCGGTCAATACAGTCGAAGTCACAGTGTACCCTGAAACTGCTGTCCGCAACCTTGCGGCTCTAAAACGGGCCTTGAAATGGCCTCAGATGCCCAAAATAACTGCGGGGAATCCCTTAAGGGCGAATTCGCATAATACACAGCACTCTTTGCGCACACCAAATCTCACTGCAATCTGAGATTTTTGCTCTGCCCTGCTTCCAGTGCCTCCACAGGCACTATCCACGAGAATGAGTGGAAGAATGGGAGAGATTCTTACCCGTGGCTTGCTTGCTCGAACCTTGCTTCTTCTCCTTCACTTCAGCCTTTGAAATCAGCCTCTCTCAGTGGCGCGGCTCTGATACCATGTCAAGAATCGCGTGGTGGGGGGACTTGCTCAAGATGCTGCACCGATCACACACAGAATGCACAAGGAGAAGCTCACTCAAGAGACAAGAAGAGAGATGGAGGCCAAAACGTTTTCTTGCTGATTTCTTCTTTTTCTTCCACACTCTTTACAATGTACACAAAGTATAGATAAGATGCAACATAAAGGAAAGTGGCCTACTAAGTCAAACAATGCATAACCGACTACACTAGTCGACTGGCGCTATAACTATGCTAGCTGTAAATAGGTGTAACAACCTGAATATAATAAGTAATGAGTCAGTGGCCATGTGTGAGTCATAATGACCACTGATGTGCTAAGTGTAGACATGTGGACCCATCTAACCAGGCGGTCCATCATCCATGTCCACATGTGTTGAGCTTGCCATCTCAACAACTTGAACATTCTTCAGCCCTTTTTGCTCCCCCACTTCACACTTAGGGCACATCAAGGGCAGGATATACCTAGGGAGGTAACACTCACCTATGGCTAGACATGTCACCCTAAGCCACTTGCATCGCACCTCCCTTGGCACAAATGGGGTCCTCAAGTGTGGGACATTGCCCAGGCTTGCCTAGGTTAGACCCACCTCCCCATTCCACTAGCACGAGCACAATGCACTAACACACTGAGGTAAGCACTCCCCTTAGGAACAGCACAGCACTTTCTCCTTCCAAACAATCAGAGAGCAACAAACCATCGACTTCGGAGGCCCCATCAACCACTCAATACCCGTTTGGCTCCTCCAACAAAAATTTCATAGCTCCTACAAGCACCTAAGTCTCCAAGTAGCCCTCACCATTGCACCACTTGGCCAATTTCCTGCCAACCTACAACAACATAGAAGTGCCATGGGACTGGCCCCCCTCTAGGAGGGGGGTAATGTTAACCCCAAATTGAGATGGCCCCAGGTTGAGATGGCAAAAAAAGGAAGAAAAAAAGCAAAAAAAAAAAAGGAAAAAGAGTAAAGACACGCAGGTGACCTCCAAAACCAAGCCGGGGCAAAAAGCGCAATTTTAAATGAAGGGCGCCTCAAAAAATTCAAAAAACTCTTGTAAAAGAGCACCAAGCTCCCTCCTATGCCAATTGTAAAATACTAGACGGGTCTAGGCTAAAGGCATGAGGCTAGAAGAGGGAAATGGAAAAAAAACCTTGCCACAAGGGCCAGTCATGTAAAAAAGGGATGGGTGCCCATGGGATTCTAGGGTTTGTATACATAAAGTTCAAAAAGTGAATGAGAGCTCATTCTTTGGGGCATGGCAACAAGAGTCTTCTTCTCCTTCTCTTCTCCTCGTCTTCTTGCTTGTGTATGCTCTTGAGAGAGGGAGTGTGAGAGTGTGAGGGAATGAGTGTGTGAGAGTGAGGAATCAAGAGGGTGAAGCTCTTCACCATCTCCTCTTCTCTTCTTCTCTTCTCTTCTCTTTCCTTGTGCGCGCAGCTATGGAGGATGGAGCTTGGAAATGGAGGATGCTTGAGCTCACATCTAGGATCGTGGAGCTACCAGTGTGTGTGAGAGAGGAGGCAACTCGTATTGGCATCAAGGTAAGCTCACTACACTCATAGAATCGACGGCGTGTCAACTAGGTGAGAGATAGCCATTAGAGCTCGCTTGGAACACTTGAAACAATAAGCGGTCCGTGGGTCTTGGCGATTGAGCGAAAACTCCCACAATGTCAAATGTCTGATGATATGTACTTGATGCGTATATGACTTCCTTCTAGTGGGAGATTCTGGCCTATTTGGATATATATAGAGCTTTGACTTTGCAGTTAAGCTTGAGATCATGGGACATTAACATGTATCTGCTCTCTCTGTACTTCATGTATGCAGTTTATGCTTAGTGGGCCGATCTAACACTATTCTCGGGCAGGCACCTATCTCTGTCATCGTGTTGTCAATTATGTATGCATCTTGAATGGCTCTGTATTAAGCTTTACTTACACTGCTCTATCAGTTTTACCTATGTTTGGTCTCTTTTATTACCCCAAGACTTGTTACATGCATGACTTTTGTGTCTATGAGATGTATCTTATCTAACACCCTGCTTCATTTGACAATTCTTGGTGCCCATTGCTCTTTTTCACTCACTGTTAGATGTATTTTCTTCCTCGTTTTTCAGTTTGTCATGTATTAGTGATAGCTCCACTTTTGGATTCTTTTACCTTCTATTGTGATTTATTACAGCAAGCTGTAAATTGCAGACTATGAGCATTTACTGAGGGTAATCATTACTATTTGACACTCTTTTGGTCATATTTGGTGGATAGCTGGTCATTTTAGTAGTTTCTCTTAGTTTCAGCTTGTTTTGGCAGCGATTTTGACCTATTTACTGCTAATTAGAGTAGCCTATTTTTTACATAGTTTGCCTCTATTTGACTCATTATGGGGCTGGTCATCTCAAAGATATGGCTTTGTTTAATATTGCCAAGTTGGATGGCACCAACTATGGCTACTTGAAGTCTCAAATATGGCAGGTCTTGGTGTAGAAATTGCAGATTAAGTCACTAAGAAACAAGGGTACTAAAACCGAGAACATGGATGATGATGGCTAGGCTAATTTAGATGCACTATGCAAGTCCACTATCATTTTATCACTCTCTGAAGAGATCCACAATAATGTTGTTGAACATGAAGACCAGAGTTCATAGAATCTATGGAAAAAGATTCATGAACTTTATGCAAAGCAGAGCCCTCATTCGCACATGTATTGGCTTAAACAGTTGATGGATCACAACATGAAGGATGGGACCCCATTGTCTGCTCACTTTAGCTAGTTTCATTCTATCATGAAGAATATGCTTCAACAAGGTTTTGAGTTTCAAGATAAATTGCATTATTTGTTTCTGCTTGGCACTTTTCTTGAGTCTTGGGATGTATTTCGTATTGCGATTTGTACCAACAAACTCGATGGGCTAAAATTGAAAGATGTAGAGAGTGCTCTTTTAACTAAAGAAATTAACAAGAAAAACCATGATCCTTCTCACAATTCACATGCTCTATCTGTTAGAGTTGGCAGAAGTGGCAAGAAAGATAATTATCGTCATGGAAAGGACTCTCAGAAGTCCCAGTCTAAGTCACATGGACGCAGCAAGTCCCGTGGATGTAAGTCTGATCTTACATGCCATTGTTCTGGGAAAGTAGGACACATACAGCCACAGTGCCATGAGATGCATGATGACAAGCACAAAGAAAAGGGGAAAGAGAAAGTGCAAGAGAAAATCCAATGATCATAGTATTATATCTACAAATTCTAGTGTAAAGATTGAGGAGATAAATTTCATGTAGCTTGAGGAGTACGATGGTGATTACGTATTAGCAACCTCTTCATGTGATGTCTCTCAATGCTGACCGAGGCTCAATCTATGCATGCACAGTGTTAGCTCTTGGATTCTGGTGCGTCCTTTCATGTGACCCCCTACCATGAGTGTTTCATACATATTACAATGTATCTAGTTTTGTGTGCTTAGGTGATGATCGGTCTCTTGCTATTGTTGGCATTGGTGATGTCACTCTACTGGTTTCCTCTGGTAGCACTTTTGTTATGCATAATGTACGTCATATACCCACACTGACTAAAAGCCTTATGTCTGCTAGGTAGCTTAATGATGCAGGTTAGACCTGTTCTTACAAGAGGTGCAAAGTCTAGCAACCTCTACCCCTTGGTTGTATCTAGTACTATTGACTATGTTTTGTCAGTGGATTCTATCCCACATGTATCTTTCTGGCATGCTTGTCTTGGGCATATGTCACTTAAGGGAATGAAAATTCTTAGTGCTTTTTACAGTATCTTTCGCCTTTTGACTACTCGCATTTTGAGTCATGTGATCACTGTTTATATGGTAGGCAGACTAGGAATTTGCATAAAAAGTATGGTATTCCATGTATGGGTGAGCCTTTGTCTCTTGTGCACTCAAATGTATGTGGACCCATGCCCTGTCAATCATTAGGGGGTGCAAAGTACTTTGTCATATTTATTGATGATTATTCATGTAAGGTTTGGGCTTATCCCATAAAACAGAAATCTAATGTCTTGGCCATCTTTCAACATTGGCTTGCTTTCGCAAAGAATCAGTCTGGGCATAGGCTGAAATGCCTAGGATAGATAATGGAAGTAAGTACGTCTCACATGCCTTTGAGTAGTTTTGTGACAAGTGGGGTATTAAGCATCAATTGATTGCCCCTTACACCCCTCCCCAAAATGGTATGGTTGAGCACATGAATAGGACTATCCATGAGAGGGTCCACAATATGCTTGGCCAGGCTTACCACAACATTTTTGGGCTGAGGCAATCTCTACTGTCGTGCATCTCATTAACAAGTCACTTTGCAGTGATATTGACTTCTAGGTTTGTAGAGGAGGTATGGACAAGAAAGACTGCCTCCTCATATGCTCATTTACGTGTCTTTAGATGTGAGGCCTTCTGCCATGTGCCTAATGAGCAACACAATATGTTGGATCCGAAAAGTGTGAAATGCATTTTCCTTGGCTATGGAGATGCATGTGAGATGGGTTACTGTCTTTAGGATATCCGCATGCATGGAAAATCATCAACATCTATGATGTAGTCTTCCATGAAGACAAGATGCATAGGCAACCTAAGAAAGTGGTTGAGATACGCAAAGTTATCTTTCAAGAGGAGCCCCCTGCTCCCACACAACCAGCTAGACCACTTGCATAAGCAATCGATGCTCATGGCCAGGATGTTAGACAGGATGTTGGATAGCAAGCAGCACAACTTCCTTAAGGCATTCTACTAGAGATAGGCAACCTCTTAACCATTATACGCCCTCCATGGATTATGTCTTGATTACAGTTTTGTAGGAGAGCCTCTCACCTATGATGAGGCTATGTGCAGGGGTGACTATCACTCTTGGGAGAGGGTTATGCAGTTTGAGATTAACTCATTGTATAAGAATCATATGTGGGATCCGATTTCCTTGACTACTGGCAAGAAGGCTTTGCCTTGCAAGTGGGTGTACAAGTTGAAAAGTACCCCTAGCTACCCCAAGCCAACATACAAGGCTAGATTGGTTGCTAAGGGTTTTAAGTAAGAACATATGTTGTTTTTTACGAAGTCTTTTCTCATGTGGTCAAGATACCTACCCTACGCTTAGTCCAGGCTTTGATTGTATAGCTTGACTTGGATCTTTATCAATTGGATATCAAGATGGATTTCTTACATGGGGACTTGCATGATGAGATATACACGGAGCAGCCTAAGGGTTTTGCAGAGCCTAGTAAGGAACACTTAGTATGGAGACTGAGGAAGAGTCTTTCTGCTCTAAATCAGGCACCTAGGGAATGGTACCACAAGTTCGATGCTTTTATGCAGTCATAGGGCTACAATCATAGTGCTATGGATCCATGCTTGTACATGAAGAAAGCACGTGATGGTTCATTATTGATTTTGGTACTCTATGTGGATGATATGCTTTTGGCAGGGAAAGCTCATGATGAGCTAGAAGCTCTTAAGGCTCAGCTCAAAGAGAGCTTTGAGATAAAAGATCTAGGATAGGCCTCCCATATACTTGGTATGCACATTATGCGTGACAAGTCTCAAGGACTACTCTATCTGTCACAAAAGGAGTATATACATAAAGTCCTTGAGCGCTTCCGTATGCAAGATGTAAAGCCTGTTGGTTGTCCATTGCCTTCTCATGTGAAGGCGTCATAGGCCCATTGTCTACAAATAGATGAGCAAAAGATTGAGATGGCCAAGATTCCCTATGCATCCACAGTGAGCAATCTTATGTATGCGATGATAGCCACCTATCCAAATATTGCTTTTGCAGTTTGTGTTGTGGCATGTTATATAGCTATACTTGGCAAGAGGCATTCAAATGCCATGAAAGGTGTCATGAGGTACCTGAAGGGCACTACTAATATGTGCATTTGTTATGGAAGTGAGGATTAGGAGTCATGGGGTACACTCACTCTGACTATGCAGGACATGTAGACAATATGAAGTCCACTTCTAGCTATGTGTTCACTTTTGCTAGAGGTGTTGTTTCATGAATGACTAGGGTACAGAAATGCATGGCCCTCTCCACTACAGAGGCCAAGTATGTTGCAGCCACTGAGGCTTGCAAGTAGGCCATTTGGTTAGGCCATTTGGTTAACTGACCTTGATATGACGATAGATGCTCTTCCTACAATGCATTCAAATTCTTTGAATATCATGAGGTTGTTGAGGATAGGGCTGTTGATCTTGTTAAGATCTCAACTGACCACAAATCTTGAAGACTTGCTCACAAAGTCTCTCAATGGAGCATTTTGTCTTTCTTAGAAAGATGATGGGCATAGGATGAGATGACGTCTTTCCTCATCCTGTTGTACCTATGTAAACTTATACTTTTTCTTTTTTTCCCTCCTCACTAAGGTAGATTTGCCTTTAAGTGTGAGGTTGTTGGGGGTAAAGGTGCCTCTGCCTAGCCACCCGTATATTACTACACTGATAGTACCTGCACCTACACATTGCAAGCGGTGGACGCCCATCACTGTCACTTCATTCTTTATCCTTTCATCAGTGACATTTGAATAAAGGGAAGGCCGATCACACATTGTGATTGTTGGAGTTCCCATGTTTGGAGTCTCTCTCTCTCTTGCTCCTCCTGCTCCTTCCACCATAGCTCTTGCTCCCGCTCGTGTTTCCACTTCAAGGCTCACCTCCCTTTACTATCATGGACCACATAGCTAGGTTTCTTCTCCACAACTTAACCCTTGGAGGGTTTCATCCACTCTATTAGGCTATATAAATCATTGCAAATTAGTTGTGTAGGCAAATTTTGGCCTTCAACTATTCATCCACCTTGAAGTGGCCCTTTGACAAGTCATTTAGTCCATTTGGACCTATTATCTTACCACTTGGTCCATTTCGACCCTAGCTGCCCGATTTTGAATAAATCGGTCGTCCTTTTCCTCTTGGTCCTTCTTCTCCTTAGCTTCCCTTCTACTCTCAGTTCTCTCCTCCTTCTCCTCTCAACCCTCCTCCTCTAAGCCCACTTCTCCAAAATGGTCTATATTAAGCAAAAAATCTCTACTCGGTCCATATTAGGAGCCTAGATCAACATAGTGGCTCATAATTGGGCAACCTTGTCATGTGGTTCTATGTTTGTAGGTTAAAACATATGGATCTTTGTTACTATTAGGATTTCATCTATGTGCCTATGGGATTAGACTATCATTGTTAATGCCAAAATTTACTTTGTCTATGATCAATTGTCAATAAGTTTGAAGCAAGTTCACACCTCAGTTGAATGTCTGTGACATAGACCCTTTCCTAGTCAATTAGTGACCAACTTTACTAATCGTAGATAAGTAGAAGTAGAGTTTGATCAATCTGTGAAGCCCTAGAGGCTAACCCATAAATTTTGGTGCAATTTTTGGCATTTTTTTCATGTGCCTATAGGTTAATTCTAGATAATAGATAAAGCATGCTTTTCATATGCAAAAACACTGGGAAAGTAAGAGTAGAAAGTAAGACATGACTAGAGTTCATAGGTAGAAGACTTGTGTATGCATGAAGAAGGACAGATTTCGATATCTCTAGACTAGTATGGAGCAATTTGAATAGAGTAAAGAAGATGTTAACTACTATTCATAGCTTGCACAATGAGTTTTTACTATGGACTAATCTGAATAGAGTAAACAAGATGTTCATTGATATTCATAGCTTGCACAAGGAGTTCTACCTTGATTTGGGTGCAATATATCACTTTGGGTTGTCTCGATTAGAGACATATTATGCAAATTTTTGAGGGTTTTCAAAAATAATAATTTTGGGCTAAGAAAAGAGTCTTGTTGAAGCTCCACACTAGGATATTTTAATGTATGTGGCCTATTTTTATTCTAAATTATTTTATGCATGTTCTGGCCTTAATTTTGAGCCATAGATAAACTGTTTTCTACTTGAATTTTTGTATAGCAAACATAAATCTATTGGGTTGAATTAAATTGAGATTTCTCTAAGCCATAGCCTCAAATCTATTGTGTATAAGTGAATGTATATGTTATATGGGATTCAAGTCAAATCTCTTACATGAAAGATACAATCTACAACTAGATTTCTTCTGTTTCTTGTGTTCCAATTAATTATTGCCTTCATTTTCTATAGAGTTTCTTATCTCTCTACTAGATTCTCTTATTTCTAGTCAGTGGGAGCACAAGTGGAAGCAAGAAGAGAGTAAGAGCTATGGTGGCTCAAGTAAAAAGAGAAAGACTAGTATGTGTGAGAACTCCAACATTCACAATATGTGATTCTGCTACCACTAAAAGAATAAATAATAAAGTGACAGTGATGGGTGTCTGCTACTTGTAATGTACAAGTGTGTGGATAATGTATATAAGTAAATGTAGGCATCTAAGCATAGGTAGCCCTTAACCCCCAAAAACCTCCCACTTAAAGGTAAATGTGCCTTAGTGAGGAATAAAAGAAAAAAGAGAAAAGTACAACATGTGCATAGAGTACGATAGGATGAGAAAAGACATCATCTCATCCTATGCCCATCAACTTCCTAAGGAAGCTATATCATTTCATTGGGAGACTTTTAGTGAGTAGATTTAGAAGATTTGTATCCATAGGGATCTTGACAAGCTTAATGGACTTGTCCTTCATTAGCTCTTTGATGAAGTGATAGCATACCTCAATTGCTTTGTCTTTGCATGAAAGACCCCATTATGGGGGGCCAATAAATGGTACTCATTGAATCCGAATGTAGTGTAGGAGTCATAGTCATATCAAGATTTGAAACCAAATGGCCTAACTATAGGGCCTCCTTGCATGCCGGCGGGCTGCAATGTACTTAGCCTTGGTAGTAGATAAGATTGTACATTTTTGCACCTTGGACATCTAAGATATAGCACCTCTAGCAAAGATAAAGACATACCTAGAGGTGGACTTCTTATTATCTGCATGGTGTGCATAATATGAGTCATTGTAACCCACAACTCTAGTATTTTGGCTACCATAGCAAATGCTACCCTTCATGATATCCCAATATTGCTTGCCAGGTGTAGCCATATAACATGCCACAACTTCCATTACAAATGCTATGTCAAGGTGAGTGGCTATCATAGTATACATCATACTACCCACTATGGTTGCATACAGAACCTTAGCTATCTTAGTTCATCATCATCTGATTGAGGACAATCGGTTTGACTAATCTTCACAAGAGAAGAGAGAGGACAGCCAATAGGCTACCATTCTACATATGAAATCGCTTAAGTATATTGTGAATGTTCTCCTTTTGGGATAAATAGAGAAGTCCCTTAAAGCGATATTGCATTATGTGCATATACCAAGTATGTGTGAGGCCTACCTCATGTCCTTTATCTCAAAGCTCTTCTTGAGTTAAGTCTTCAAAGCATCCAACTCAGCATGAACACTCCCAACTATAAGCATGTCATCAACATAAAGCACCAATACAATAAGGCATAGATATGGACCCATATCACTACGAGAATACCTCTATGAATGCATGAAAGCATCAAACTTGTGGTACTATTCCCTAGGTTCCTATTTAAGCCCATAATGACTCTTTTTCTATTTGCAAACTATGTGTTCCTTACCTTTTTTCACAAAGCCCTTAGGTTGTTGTATATAAATATCCTCACATAGGCCCCCATGTAGGAAATCCATCTTAATATCCATTTAATAAACATCCAAATCCAACTGAGCAACCAAGGCCAAGACCAAGTGTAGGCTATTCATCTTGACCATGGGAGAGAAGATCTCATCAAAACTAACTCCTTTTTCCTACTTAAAGCCCTTAGCAACCAATCTGGCCTTATATCCTGGCTTAGGGTGACCATGGATACTTTTCAACTTGCATACCCACTTCCATGGCAATGCATGCTTTCCATTAGATAAGAAAACTAAGTCCATGCATGGTTCTTTTGCAATAAATCAAACTCAAACTACATAGTCCTCTCCCAAAATGAGAATTATCTTTGTGCATAGCCTCCTCATATGTAAGCGGCTCAACAAAGTTTGTCACCATGACATGATCCACAGAGGGACCATAGTGATAAGGAGGATGTGAATCTCTATTGGAGCATCTCAAAACTAGCTATGGGCCTTGTATGGCCTATCCTCTTTATTCAATATTACGATCATGTATAAGAGGAAAATCTTGGGCCACTTCATCATTAACAACTATAGTAGGCTATCTCGTTGGGGACTAGTTATATGGTAATAGGAGGCTCCTCTTGATGAAAGATCACCTTGTGTATCACAATCACCTACTTTAGTCTCAAATGCATCTTTTTCTATGGAAAATAATAACATGGCTACCAATAACCTTCACAGCTTTTGGATCCCAAAGATGATAGCCTATCTCATCTGCATCCCCATATCCAAGAAATATGCATTTGACTGACTTCGGATGCAACTTATTACACTCATCTTTGGATATAGAAAAAAACATCATATCCAAAGACTCGCAAGTATGCATATGAGGAAGGTGTACCAAACCATACCTCCTCTACAACTCTATCACCAAGAGCAGTGCATGGGGATTTATAAACGAGATACACAGCAGTAGTAACTGCCCTAGCCCAAAATCATTATGATAAGTCTACATGACTAAGCATACTACAAAGTTGTTCATGAATAGTCATGTTTATGCACTTTGCAATACCATTCTAGGGTGGAGTATATGGGGCAATCAACTGACGCTAATACCCCTCTCATCACATAGTTACTCAAAAGCCTTAGATTCACACCCCCATTGTTAGATCATAGGCATTTTAGCCTATACCCAGACTAGTTCTCAACCATGACAAGAAAGCATTGAAACGTAGGTAAAACATCCCATTTCTATTTAATGAAATAAGCCTAAATCTTATGCAAATAATCATCTATGAATGTAACAAGATACTTCCTACCACCCAAGGATTGACAAGGCATGGGCCACAAACATCTAAATGCACAAGAGCCAAAGGCCCACCTACACACATAGAACTAAATCTCTTACGTGAATTATGACTTTGCCTACAATATAAACAATGATCACATGAATCAAAACAAGAATAGGTTCAAGGGTAGGAGATACTGCAAACGGGTCAACAATTTCATTCCTTTTAAAAACATACGACCAAGGCAATGACACCATAAAGATATATGTGGAAGATCGATCATAGCCCCAAAACATGGTCAAAAGGCCTAAAAACAAGGAAAGGGTAGAGGCTACCAACATTAGAACCTCTAGAAAAACAAGACTACCATGGGTGATCTTCCATGAAGAATCACCAAAAGATACATGTGTTACCTATCACCATCCAACTACCTTTTGGTCAAAGTTGGGACATGGTGTACATCATGAAGCCAAAAGGAGCACTAGTAACATCACCCATGTCAATGATATCCAATGCAATGTCATCTTCTAGTCTAATAGAGCCTATAATAGTATGATAGCTATGAAACCAATAGTGATGTGATGCAACATGGAATAAAGCCCCCGAATCAAGAAGCCAATATTGAAAGTAAGTAAACGGTTTATCTAGAGTAGCATTAAGAGATGAAGCAACAAGAATATAGTCATTAAAACTATATTCCCATTTATCTCCTCAATCTTAATCACTAAAGCAACTGTCCAAATCTTAAATACATCGAATGGAGCTCAAAGTCAAAGCTTAAAGTGCATCATAAGCATATTTGTGCATACATTAATGCCAAGCATCCATATAAGCATGTAGAGTACCCAAAGCTCTTGTGGACATCCATAAAGCTCATTATTGTATACTTGCTATCCAAACTATTACTACAGCAATAAACCCTTTAAGAGTTTGAGCTCTAAATAATTCAACTAGCATCCCAAAGCATTACAATACCACTTGGGCACTAAAAATAGCATCACTAAAGCATTAAATATGCATTATGGAACTAAGTCTCTGCTTCTACAGCGTATATAGTAGATCTTTACCATTCTGTGAGTAGGTGATCGATAAAAAAATATTAAAAGAGTACTTGAGAGCAAACCAAACAATGCTGGAATGATGGCCAACAAGTAATAGAAGAAGCATTCGAAAGTCAACAATGGTTGAGATGTGAGCTACATATAAGTGAATAGGGCTATTAAAATAGCACAAATTACCTATGGTTGTCCTGGAGGGCTATTTCTTGTGCCGACTACAATGGAGCCTCAAACAATGGTCAAATGATCACTAAGAGATCTTGGAACAAGCTCCAATAGGTTGAGAAGAAGTGTAGACTTAATGCATACCTTGGATGAATGAATGGTGAACAGCCATGAAAGCTTAAAGTGAAGCTCTTCTTCCTAGGCTGAAGGAAGTGATGAAGAATCTCCTTGAATGCCCACTCTAATACTAGTTGAAAAGCGGAGCAAAAGTTGAAGCACAAGCAGAAGCAAGAAGAGAGTAAGAGCTATGGAGGTTCAAGTAAGAAGAGAGAGACGCTATGTGGGAACTCCAACAGTCACAATGTGTGGCCTACCTTCCCTTATTTTATTGCTACTAAAAGAATAAAGAATAAATTGATAGTGATGGGTGCCCACCACCTGTAATGTGTAGGTGTGCGGGTAATGTATAGAAGTAAATGCAAGCAGCTAGGCACAGGTGGCCTTTAATCCCCAACAACCAGAATCCTAATGGTTTTAGGCCAAACACAATAAATATCCCAACATCTTTCGTGGACCTGATGTGAAAGGCAGACATAAGAGTTTTGCACTATGGGAGATGCTATAAGTCCTTTATATGATGTAGGGCAGTCATTATAGACTTTCACTACGTATTTGCAGTTACAACATCAACATCAATATTTATAGCCTTTTGCAAAGCATGAATTTGTTATAACCAAGGCATTGTAGGCTATGGAAGGCCTATTGAATTGTTAGATAGTGGTCGGAATATTTCCAACTACCTAAAGTTCTATGTAGAAAATATGGATTTCTTTAGGATACCTATATAAAGGATGAGCCAATATTTTGTGCAGCTTATGGTCCATGAGATAAAACCATGCATGAATGAGATTTACAGAAAGGTGCTACATTGAAAGAATTTAAGAAAGCACTAAAGGAAGAGTTTCTTAACTAAAGATACATGTTTGGTTAAGAAGGACTTTCATAGAGTGAATTACAAAACCCTATAAAGATCTAGCTACTATAGATCTTTTGCATGAGTTTGAGTTAACTAGTTGGATAATGTAGAGCAACATGCTCTAAAATCTAAGGAGATCAATGTTTTTATGGGATGTAGATCCTACTTTATAGTTGAGCATGGAGAAATTCCTTGAGGATGCAACCATAGAACATGGTTTAAAAATAGAGTGGCATGATGTTAAGAATGATGTCTCTATGCTTGTTAAGAGACAAATGAGGTAGCTAGGATGTATGTTAGGTCTATGCCTTTAGTTTCAAGTAAAGTTATCGAGCATGTAAGGAAAAAATTGGTTTCTATAGCTATTCCTATAAAGAAGAATGTGATAAATGAATTGGTTAAGGATATGCATGACTTGCAATTAAAGCTTGCAAAGCTACAGGATAAAGGTCGTATGATGCATCAAGAGCCTTGATTTGAGAAGACTTTGTACAACAATGTATTTGGTGTGATAGCACTAAGCATGAGTGTAAGGATTGTGAGAAGTACAGGGATACATTGGAAAACAATCTGATTTCCTAAAAGGATGGAAAGATCCGTCTTTGTGAAACAGGTTTGTTACTCAATCCAAATTTTGGAAAGATCCATCGTTGTAGTGAAAGCTACTACCTTTGGTCGATAGATTGAGAAAGATCCTAGATGTCTTGCTAACTCTAGCAAGAAGGTTGAAATTTGGTCTCATGCTATGTATAATGCAAAGAAGGGGGAGATCCCTAGAGCTGAGTTGAATAATGTAGGAAAGAGTATCCAATAGATGGTAGGTTGGGATGCTCTAATGGATACCTTTTCTATCTATGGGTATCTTGCTAGGTCATAGAATACATATGTTACTATGGAAGAAAAGAGGGAGAGGGATGATTGAAATCCATGTATGTCTAAGGGGGTTCATTAGAAGGAGCAACAGATCTAAACCAAATTAGACATCACCTCTTGCTAGGCTTACACTTGAGCATACCATGGAGAATGTTTCAAAAGAGAAAAAGTAGAAATATGCGAAGCCAAAAGGGAAATAACCATGGTATAAATTGTAGTCATACATTGAGACAATTGATTGCAAGATCTTCAAGCATTCCATGATGATAATGTAAGTGTGGTAATTTAATTCACCGATACCAAAAAAGTCATGTCATGGTGGAAAACTAGTTGTTATGGCTAAAAAAGTAGTGACTTGTAGCAATACATCAAAGGGATTGTGGCAGATGCACTACAATGATGAAGAGGCTTTAGGTGTGATACTTAGGAGTCATTATACGCAATCATTAGGCTCATGCAACTACTAAGGCAATTGTCAAGGTTGGGGAACTTCAAACTCCATATATTGCTCTCATTAATCATGGTTCATAACTCAATGTCATGGTTAAGAGGTTGTATGAGAATGGTAAATAGTCAATAGATGTAGATCATGGATGGAGGATGCAGGGACTGCCAACAATTCTCTAGGAGATTATATGCCTAAATGCCATGTTTACTATTGGAGATGTCTAGGATGAGCAACACTTTTTTGTGCATGATCCCTCTTCCAATCCTATTATCTTTGGACAGAAAGGACAAGCGAACAAAACCGAGTGAGCCCAAAAAATTGAGTGAGAAAGGTGAATGATATACGACGATGATGATCATGAGTTGATAATGATTGATGGACTACATGGTATTATATCAACATCGAGCAATGAGTTCTTGTGCCAAACTTGCTAGTATAATGATTTATGTACTACATGATATGATTTTAACATCAAGCCATAGCCATGTACAAGGATGTTTCATAGTTTGTATAAAGACTTGTGACATATGTTGGATGTATTCTTCTATGATACATAGAGATTGTTTACATATTATGTATCCTCTCTCAATGCACTACAAATGGATTGTAATTGTGCTTACATGTTAGGACCTTACAAATTAGCTCACATGTGAGGACTTAGAAATTAGATTCAAGGCCATGCTTTGAGGAATAAAATTACATGTTTGTATGCAGGTTTCTATTGGAAGATGTGTTTTGCCATCATGGATGTGTGGGCAAGATTATTGCTAATAGAGGAGAGCTTAATGCTAATGAGGCTAGAGACATCTTCTCTAGATTTGGAATCAAACTTGCACTTACATCGAGATTTAATCTAGAGGAGAATGGAAAGAGTGAAAGAGGACATCCTCCAATTGTTAAGGTCTTAGCAAAGACATGCAGGGGAAAAATTCAAGAATGGCCACAATTGCTTCCATTTGAGATCTATCTTGCTAAATATTGTGGCCCCTTGTAGTTTATCCATGAGGTCATCTACCCTAGGGATCGGATATCTATTCTTGATAGTAATATTATTTAGGGCACGATAGTCAATGCACATCCTATTATTATTTTTCTTCTTAACTAATAGGACAGGTGCACCAAAATGAGAACTACTAGGCCTAATGAGTCCTTGAGTTAACAATTCTTCAACTTGTGCTTGGATTTCTTTCTGTTCAATTTGATTGTGTCTATAAGGTGCTTTACATGGTGGTTGAGAACCAGGAATTAAATCTATTTTATGATCTTCAAGACATGTAGGTGGTAAACTAGGTGGTAAGTAAGCAGCAAAACAATCTTTAAATTGTGAATTTTCTTAGCTTCAATTTCATTCACCCATACTAAATATGATTTGCTACATTTTCTCAATGTACGTTTAGCCTGTGTGTGACTAGGCAATGGAAATTTATCAAAGGTGTGCATACCATGTAATGTGATTTGTTTCCTGTTAGAATGAATCTTCATTGAATGTGTGGAATAATCTATATCAAGATTATATTTAATGGTGCCAAGGCATTCCTAAAATAATGTCACTAGATTGCAAAGGCACAACCAAGAAATTTTTGCACTCAACATAATCACCAATTTTAATTTCTAAATCATGAACTTCTTGTGTACCATTGTATCTAGTGCCTAAGAATGCAACTTTTATGCCATAATGAGTTGGAACAGTACGTAAATTCAATTCTTTGACCAATTTTACAGAAATAAAATCATGTGTGCTCCCATCATCATGCAAAATAATCTTTTCTTTACCATTCACAAGACATTTCATCGTTAATAATGAATGAGGATTTGGCATACCTGGTAAAGTATCTGAAGTGGTTGCGATATCATCATCATCTTCCATGAAATCTAGCATTTCTTCATAGTCTTCATCTTCAGTTGCTCCCAAGTAGTTGATGTGAACAGTTGGCTTTTTGGATTGACAATTCACCGCTAGATGTCCAAGTTGGTGGCACTTGTAGCAAACTATAGGCTTGGCTTTGGAAACATTATTAGTAATAGCTGGGATTTTAGGTATATTTGGATTTGGTTGGAAAGATGGCTTAGGATTTGAATTTGTGTTTGATGGTAAAGGAGGGGGTCGTGTTCAGGATTTACGGAAAGAAGAAGGAACAAAACAATTCTGATTGAATCTTCGAAAGTTAGAATTGAATTGCTTTGTACCGAAGTTACCATTAGTTGAAAATTGTTGTGGTCACTTCTCTTATCCACGAATTTTGTCTTCAGCATCATGGGCCAAAGAAATCGCATCCTCGAGAGTCGTTGGCTTGAACATGTTCACCTCCGCATAGAAGTGACCAAGCAAACTAGACATATACTTATGCTTGTGGATCGCCTCAACTACTTCTTCAAGCATTCGAAGTTGCAATAAGGCGTTTCCGAAACGCTCAGTGTATTGCGAAATAGGCTCACAATCTCTTTGTTGCAGAAGATCCCACTATTTGATTGCTTTTTCATGGAATTGAGGTGGAAGAAAAATCTACAAAATTTTCTTTTGAAAGGCTTCCCAAGTCGTAGGACAATAGATACTTTTGCGGACAACAATCCACCATAACAATGCTTTGTCCACTAAATGGTTAGTGACACATTTGAGTTTGTCTTTTTCGACATATTGTTCTTCATAGAAATAATCGTTAAACTGACTGATAAAAGTGAGAATAGTTTTTTCATCACGTAGCCCATTCAAAGTACGGAATTCGAATTTTCTTTTACTTATCTTGTCTTCTTTCCTGATAGATTGTGCTTCGAGTGTCGCATCGATCATACATCGTATAACATCTTCGGGTTGCGGTCCATCTTGATCGATTGTAGATTGTTGAAGAGTAGCTAGTTGAGCTTGCAAAGTTTGACATGCTCTTCATTCCTCTTGAAGCTGCATCATAATTAGGTCCAATTTTTGCTCCTTCGTTGGTTCCGATAAATCACCTTGTGCCATAAAATCTTCCATGGTTTGATCAAACATCCTACAAAATCTCAAACAACCTCACACACTCGAAATCTTGTTAGAGGGATGAGCGTAGCTCAAGGTTAAGTTTACAATGCATGTTTTTTTTTTAAATATGGCTATTTACAATCTTTCTTCTTTTGTGGGTACGGTAATTGATAAAGGTCTTCTTCCAACAAATACTTCGTCCGTGTAGACTGCGTATAACAATCTGTTTGCTGGAGATTGGCTCTGTCAGAGTGCAGGTACAAATAGGGGCTTGCTGGAGTTGCAAAATCGATTCGGGGTTGATTTGGAGAAGAACACAGTGTGAACGCTCGCTAAGGAGAAAATTTAAAGATAGAAATCTTTAAGCTTTAGTAAGCTTTTAAGACTTAAGCTTTATTGAAAAAGCTTTGAACCATCTCAATCATCTGCGATAGGACAACGGCACATTGACACCAGATTCAACGGTAGTCGGTACGTCCTGCCGCCGCAGACGTTTGAATTATAAAAGTTAAGCTTTTTTAAGCTTAAACAATAAGCTTATAAGCTTTAGAAATTGATAAAGAAAAATTGGCACTCTATCTGTCTAAGAAAAAAAAAACATCTTTCAAAGGAACTTCCCAAGTGGTTCTCCGTTGCCAAAGAGTGGTCCTTCGCGATCTAACAACACAGCAGGGGGTTCTTCATTGCCAGGAACACATTGGTATTGACGGTTCATCGCAAGACTGATTGTAAAGCCTGTTCATTCCAGGAGCTTCGCCTTCGCGTGAGATGGTAAGCGATTGGAAGCCCTTGATTAGCTTCGCTCTGATGCCACTAGTGCGCAAATTGGATGTTAGATGCATACGACATGAGGCAAAAAAACAAATTTGGTACAATCTCCCCCCATGCCTTATGTGAGCGCTTCACAAGGCATGTATTTATAAATTTATTTATCTCAAAGCTAAAAAATAGCCCAATTTTACAATTAGCATGCTTTGATTTTCGTGCTTACTTTTGTCCAAATGAAGAATAAAGCGGTTGGGCACCCCAAAAGTCGGTTGTGCCCAAATACAATGTCCAATAATGAAATATTTAAATCGAGCACTTATGCACATAGAAAATAATAAATATTTGTCAAGTGCTTCAATAAATAAGCACTCCTAAATAAATATTAGCACCACGCCTTTAATGATAAGACATGCGCCCATCAAAAATGATAATTTCTTCTAGGTAATTTGAATACACGCTATCGCCCAGTGCTTCCCAACGCCACCACCGCTTGCTCTACACATCAACTGAAGCATTCATAATTGTTAGAAAATAATAAAATTAAACCGACAAAAGTGAATACCTACCTATCTTCAGCTACAAAATAAATAAATAGGTTGGAACTCTGTCTTTACCTTAATTTAATACGAGTGCACTCTAAACTCATAAATGTCCATTAATTTAAATATATATTTTGCAAAATCACCCACGTGCACATTAAATTAAAATGATGCCTGAAAAGGACATGCGTCCCCATCAACTTCTCGCACAAGGAATCCACCTTGTGTACAAGCCCCGACAAATAAATATACACTAAAAGGATTTAAGCTTATAGTGACGGCGGGTAGCGCCGTCGCTATTTGCATAGCGACGCTCCACAGGGAAAAAAAATAGGCCGAAACCGAGCGCGGCTTTATTTCGTGTTTTTGCGTTTTGTGTTTTGAGAGCGAGAGCGAGGGAGAGAGCGATCGTCGTGAGAGAAGGAGAGGAAGAAGACTTGCCACCGCCGCCGCCGTCGTTGTTCGCGAAGGAGAGGAGGAGCCTTCATCATGAAGAGGAGCTGCCCCACAGTCGTCATATCTCATCGGTGAGTCTCCCTCTCTCCTTCTTTTGCTTGTTTAAGGTTTAAATCACTTTCTCTTTTGCTTGTTTAAGAGAGGAAATGAGAGAGAGAGAGAGAGAGAGAGAGAGAGAGAGAGAGAGAGAGAGAGAGAGAGAGAGGGGGAGGGAAAGAAAGAGAAAGAGAGGGGGAGGGAGAGGGAGAGGGAGAGGGAGAGGGAGAGGGAGAGGGAGAGGGGGAGGAAATGAGAGAGGGAGAGAAAGAGAAAGAGAGGGAGAGGGAGAGGGAGAGGGAGGGAGAGTGCATTCTCTCTCTCCCTCTCCCTTTTGCTTTTGGAGAGTGTTAGGATATATTCTGAGAGGGAGAGAAAATGAGAGAGAAAGAGAGGGAGAGGGAGAGAAAGAGAGAGGGAGAGAGAGGGAGAAATAGAGAGAGAGAGAGAGAGAGAGGGAGAGAGAGAGAGGGAGGGAGGGGAAAAAGAGAAAGAGAAAAAGAGGGAGAGGGAGAGGGAGGGGGAGGAAATGAGAGAGGGAGAGAAAGAGAAAGAGAGGGAGAGGGAGAGGGAGAGGGAGGGAGAGTGCATTCTCTCTCTCCCTCTCCCTTTTGCTTTTGGAGAGTGTTAGGATATATTGTGAGAGGGAGAGGAAATGAGAGAGAAAGAGAGGGAGAGGGAGAGAGAGGGGGAGGAAATGAGAGAGGGAGAGAAAGAGAAAGAGATGTATACTCAAATGGATAGCTTTATGGAGATGTATATCTACTCAAATGGATAGCTTTTGTCTACTCAAGATGTAGTCCACTTGTGTGTGTATATATTGGAACGATAACATATCCATGATTATGGTAATGGTATGCACTTTGCTTTTTTTATGGGTACCATTACATCGACTCCTTAAGAGGGCTAAAAATTGGTCATACACTTTATAAAGTCTAATTAGGAGATTTAAGATGCACGATAATAGACTTATCGATAATGGTATGCAATGTGCTTTACCATGGGCCACGTACATTTGTGACTCTTTAAGATGGCTTAAAATTGGTCATATCCTTCATAATGTCCAAGTAGGGGATCTAATTGTGATATGCATAATTCTTTGTTTTTGTATTAACTTTATAGGCATAACAAATTAGTAATCATGCCAACTAGTCAACGGAAGGACTAAAAGAAAATGATCCCCTAGCTAATGATCATTATGGTACTTCATCAAAATGAACCCAAAAGTATTGCCATAGAAGAAGAATCCCTTAAATTGAGCATAGGATATTTTCTTCAAATGTTATGACTATGAGTATAATTGATTGGAACAAATTTTATAACTATGGCACACACACACACCCCCACACAGGCACAAACATTTTTACTATTTGCTATTGTCTTTGATATGGTAACCTTGTATTACATTGTTGCATTTGATGTCTTCCAATCATTACAATAAAAGTTGATAAATTTCATAGATGGCATTAATTTTTATACATGGATATAGGACAAAAAAACCACATTACTAAGATGCTTTTTGTTGAGACTGATTTATTATTAGACTAAGAGATCCTCAATGATACTCATAAATTCTGTTGACTAGGATTACTTATACTCAAAGCCCTCTAGTGCAATTGTATAAGTAATCCTAGTAGAGCCCCTCTAAGATACTCAAAGTACATGACCTAGAGACCATAGCTAGGTATATAAGGTATAATGGCCATACAAGAAGACACCTCAATAATTGACTGATCACCACTAAATCCCAAAGAAGAATCGTGTTCCATCCCCTTCAACTCTATATTTACCTCGTGAAGAACTTCATTAATCATAGCATCCTTGTCACTAATCTTTTTGTTGCAATGATGAAGTAACATATTCATCACTTTTCCTTTTAGGATCTAAGCCATTATCCAATCTTTTAGTCAAGTCCAAACATTTAGTCTTCAACTCATGAACCTTATGAACCAATGCTTTGTTTTTCTACAATAATGAATAATTATCTACTGGGACAAATAAATCCTTGAGCATGGTATATGGCCGAGATATAACATCAATAAATCTCTCAACTACTATGTCCCATGCATTTTTTACATCAATCAGTAAAGCATTTCTTATATCTTGAAGTTTAGATTTCAACACCATGGATGCATTAATATCAACCTCAATGTTTTTCAAAATTTGCTTCTCAACCTCTTGCAGAGGCTAAAACCTCTCAAGCAAGAGCTTATGATCAACTTGCAACTTGACATATATCTCCATAAAGCTATCCATTTGAGCCTCGTTTTCCCAAATTGTATTACAAGTCATTAAATTGTTTGTTGTAATGTAGACAAGATGGAAAACGAAGAAGATCTTGTCATTCAAGATCGCGAGGCGTATCTTAATCAGCGTGTCCCATGTCCTTGCTCTCAATGCAAATTGGCAATTAGACGAAAACGCCGATTGTCTATAGAACATGTACGACGATTTAGCGAGTTTCAATCTGAGATCATTGATCAAGCGATTGCGGATTTTCAGCAAACGGTAATTTGAAGTTAATATCAATCATGCATTGTACTCGCAAGCTAATTGAATACCATATACAATAAGATTGGGTCTTGCTGGCAAATTTTCTATCCAGGGAGGTGATGTCTCGTCCCAAGGGGGAGTGCACCCTTCGCGGCCAATTAGAAGAGTTTGTGGGCATGCGATGGATAGAGTGCAGGAGTCAATCCACCACTCACAAGGCCAATCTATATCGTCAATGCCAGAGGAGACAGACAACCTTCCAGACCTACCTACAATCTTGGAGCCTGAGATGGAGGCAATGATCGATGCATTGATTCCCATGGATGTCGAAACTTCTAATCCACTTAGAGAGGAAGCATCCATACCATTATATGATGGGTGCCGAGTATCTCGGTTGAAGACACTACTTGCACTCTTAAGTGTGCAAGCAAAATACGGGTGAAGCGATACGAGTGTGACCGAGTTGTTCAAGTACCTTGCACATAGGCTTCATTGATTTTGTTTTTTGACACTATTATTACAAACATTTGTGCTTTTTCAAGGTGTTTTATGATTTTTTTCAGATTATTAAAATATTATATATTACCACCTGCAAATATCATGCATGAGTCTCGTGATGATGCACGACATGTTTTACGGAAGCTTGGCATGGACTACAATAACATCCATGCATGTATCAACGATTGCATACTGTTTCGAGGAGAATACGAGACTATGGAGACATGTCCAAAGTGTGGTGCTCACAGGTATCGACAAGACTTGCAAGGGCAAACCATCCCTCAAAAAGTTCTCAGACACTTTCCGCTCATCCCCCGCATAAACCACATGTTTTGTACGTCCGGCATGGCAAGCTTCACAACGTGGCATGCGCAGAATAGGTCCACGGATGGAGTTCAACAAATATCAGCGGATTCGTGCGTATGGAGCCACATTGACTCTACCTTCCCAGGCTTTGCGCGAGAGCCAAGGAATCTTCGGCTCGGTCTCGCAATGGATGGCGTGAACCCATTCGGTCTACACTCAACTTCTTACAGTGTGTGGCCTATAGTCCTTGTCAACTACAACATCCCTCCATGGCTTTCTACGAAGAAAGGACATCTAATCCTTAGCTTGCTCATCCCAGGCCGCTACAAAGTAAAAAATATGGACGTGTATCTTTGTCCATTAGTCGATGACCTTAAGATTTTGTGGGAGGAGGGGGTCACTGTGCAAGATATGAGCAGGTGCGATGGTCGGCGGTCAGCCAATATTCGAGCCATTCTCATGTGGACGATGCATGACTTTCCGGGATTGGGAGAGTGCTCAGGTGAGCAGGCCTCCGGTCTCGCTGGTAATATCTATATTTTATCTCATTCAATCAAGTATTCACTAGGTCGTGGTGTTGGAACGGGTCTAGTTACCTCAGGTTATCATGCATGTCCATTGTGCGGGCCACAGTTAGACTCCCGAAGGTCACGAACCATGAAGAAGATGGTATATCAAGGACACGCCGCTTTCTTGCCAGAGGATCATGAACTCAGGGAAGGTTTCATTGGACGACCTCCAACACGTATGAGCACCGCAAGCTGGTACGAGCTGAAAATGGTCCACGGGGAATCACATCCAAACGGAATGCAGCAGTTCTCAGTTTTCTACGAGTTGCCATATTGGACCCACTTACATGTCAACCACTTGTGGATCCCATGCATATTTTCAAGAATGTGGACAGCTTGCTATGGGACTACATCACAAGAAAGAGAGACACTATAGGGGCACGAATGGATTTGAAGGAGGTAGGTAAGATGGAGGCGCTTTGGCCACAGTTGAGTGTTGATGGTCGTGTGCAGCTTCCTCGCGCTCCTTGGGTTTTGTCCACTAAAGAAGAGCGCATTGTGAAGCAAGTAATCAAGTCTATCCGCACTCCGACGGGTATGATGCGTTCTCTTAGGTCTACATTTTCTAAAGACGACCAATTGTCGAGGCTAAAATCCTATGATTGGCATAAGATATGTCAGGTTTCTGCTACGAATGGATTGTAATTGGCGTGGGCATTCTGCTATTTGGAATGTGGCCATTATTCATAATGCTTTCTCATTTGTGGCAGTTTGTACTACCGATCGCGATCGCAGGATGCCTTACTCCAGAAATTTGCAGGGCCATTTACAAGTTGTCAACTTTGGTGCAATGGATCTCACAGAAAGAGATTAAGACGTCCTCTATTGAATCCGTGAGGCGGGAGCAGTGGAAACGGTCTGTCTCTTTGAGAAATACTTGCCCACGAGCATGCTTACGATACAAATCCACCTTCTTGTGCATATTGTGGATGAAGTGGAGATTGTTGCACCTGTCCATACGCGATGGATGTTCTTCCTGGAGCGCTTCATGAAAACCCTGAAAGGCTTTGTACAACAACGAGCTCGGCCAGAAGGTAGCATGGCCGAAGGTTGGTTGGTGTCTGAGGCGCTAGTGCATATGTCACAATGGCTACCAACGGTGGAACCAAACAATGAAATGCTATGGTCCGCTGAAGGACGATGATAGACTGACTGGAGATGTGGTGGTTGGAAATGGGGTAGAAAAAAGAATGGATGCCTCAATGGAAGAGAAGGTGAATCGCTTTTGTATGTTGCACCATGCCTCCATGGAGACGTGGTTCGCTAAGTACCAAATTGCAAGGCAAGATCGAGAGGAAGCGCGAGCTGAATTCCAACATAGTACGTGTCATTGACCGATTCGATATCCCGAAGGCATGGAGGAGATGCCGCGGTTTATGTCAACGCGATGGTTGCATGGAGCCTTGATCGCAGCATCTCGCGAAGGGACAGAGGTCTCAATGGAGGAGTGGGAATTCTCGAGGGGATGTAGACCAAAGATGATGAGGGTTTTAGAATGTGTCGTATCTAAATTTTATATGCGACATCTAATTTGAGTGTTTCAATGTACATTACAAAATATATAGTGCAGCGTGGTCACACGGACGGCATTTTCACGTGGAGCGTATTGACAAAATGCGCTCCACAATGAACTGTGGTGTCATGGCAAGGTTTGAGCAAGAGAGCCGGCGACGAGCAACGGATCCAAACACAGTTGTGGATGAGATGGAGTATTTTGGGAACTTGCAAAGTATTATTACGGTGGATTACCGTAGCTTCTCCATGATACTATTCGATGTGCAGTGGTTCAAAGTGGTACTTGGAGTAGCTGGAGCAACAGTTCGATGAGGTCCATCTGGATTTCTCGAAATAGATTCTGAAAAAACATAGACGGATTTGTATGACACCTTTGTGTTGCCGGCCCATTGTGAACAGGTGCATGGAGTCATTTACTTGCTAATTGTATTACGACATGGTTTATGTCACAATGGTTTCAACTCTCTTGTACGTGTTTGTAAACAGGTAATCTTCTATCCAAACCCTCGATAACCTCAATGGTGGTATGTGTCAAGTTTGTGGGAGAGAAGGAAGGAGTCTCACTTGTAGCTTTCTTGCTTGTTCAATGGGGGAATACACACAAAGGTGGAGGTTGAAAATAGTTTTCCTCTTCTTAGTTGTGTAAGCCAAAAGAACTCAAGTACAAAAGAAATAGAAGAACCCTATATATGGGTCTCAAACCAAACTCAACTAACTAACGTGGCATATAACTGAGCCATGAACTAGAGTAGATAAGGATAGCTGCCATCTAGCTATTATTCATGGGCAGTGTACCAACCGCATCTGCAACTAACAAGTCGGTGACATAAATGCACAACGATCACCCTGGCATATCACGAGTGGAGCTCGATATCTCAACACTCCCCCTCGAGCTCAATTCCAATTCCTGCACACCAAGCAGGTCTCTGAACTTGCGCAGCTTCTCTGTGCCCAATGCCTTCGTGAATATGTCAGCTACCTGATCCTCTGTGCTGACATAAACTAGATCAATAAGACCTAGTAAAACTCTCTCCCGCACATAGTGATAATGCACCTCAATATGCTTTGTTCTAGCATGATAGACTGGGTTATTTGCCAAGTGTATACTGCTCATGTTGTCATAATAAATGACAACTGGCCCATCTGTAGGCTGATGCATATCATAAAGTAGCTTATGCAACCAAGCTACTTCACATGCAACCATTGCTGCACCCCTGTACTCAGCCTCTGTGCTCGACAAGACAACTGTAGGTTGTTTCTTGCTGCTCCAAGTGACTGCAGCACTCCCAAAAGAGAACACATATCCACTGGTAGATCATCTATCAGAAATACTACCAGCCCAATCAGCATTAGTGTATCCATGCAACTGTATCTGAACCCCAGCCTCATAAAATAGTCCATACTGCAATGTGGACTTCACATACCTGAGTATGCGTCTAGCCGCATCCAAATGCGGTTTCCTTGGAGCCTGCATAAACTGACTTACCAATCCAACAGCATAGCTCAAATCTGGCCTGGTAATAGTCATATAAATCAAACTTCCTACTATGCGTCTATACATAGTAGGGTCTTCCAGAAGCTCACCTGTATCTGCGCTCAGCTTCACATTCTGCTCCAAAGGAACTGAAATAGGCTTACAGCCTGTCATCCCATATTTGGACAGCATGTCCAATCCATACTGCCTCTGCAAGAGCCGTATCCCACTTGGTGATCTAATCACCTCAATGCCCAAGAAATAACACAGCTCTCCCAAATCCTTCATCTCAAACTTCTGCTTCAATAGCATTTTCACATGAAGGATATCTTCATCACTGTCACCTGTGATAATCAAATCATCAACATAAATGACAAGTAGCATAATACCTTTCTCTGTTTTTCTCACATAAAGTGAGAAATCTGCCTTGGAAATCTGAAAGCCAATAGTGACAAGATACTGTCCTATCTTGTCAGACCATGCTCTAGGTGCTTGCTTCAAGCCATACAAAGCTTTCTTCAACCTGCAAACAAACTCAGGATGAACAGCATGCACATAACCTGGTGGCTGCTCCATATAGACCTCTTCTTGCAAATCACCATGCAAGAAGGCATTCTTTACATCCATCTGATGTAAAGACCATCGCTTTGATGCAGCCATAGCAATGACTGCTCTTACGATTGCCATCCTTGCAACCAGACTGAATGTTTCTTCATAATCAATGGCATATGTTTGTGCATACCCCTTGACTACTAATCTTGCCTTGTATCTATTCACATAACCATCTGCATTGTGTTTCACCTTATAAACCCACTTACAACCAATTGCATTCTTATCTTTAGGCAAAGTTACCAATTCCCATGTAGCATTTGCTTCCAAGCCATCCATTTCTTCATCCATGGCTTTCTCCCATTTTTCTTTTTCCATGGCTTGCTCAAAAGAAGTGGGTTCTGGTTCCTGTATCACTTTGACCATATATGCATACTGAATGGCTATAAATCCATCATATTTCAGCCTATCCACAGGATACCTAACTCTGGTAGACCTGCACAAAGTAGGTTCACTCCTAGGTGCTCTCAAAACATCCCTGGTCTTCCTTACTCCAGGTGTAACAATAGAAGGAATACCCAACTCATCAATGCTCTATTCTGAGCCACTGGATTCACCATCCACATAAGAGTGGCCTGCATTCACATCAAACATGGGCTGATCTACCTTCTCTTTTCCTTTTCGTGATACCTGCATACCACTATCTGCATTGCTTTGAGAAGATTCTCATGATCTCAATTTGCCTGTCCATGGCGAAGAATGTGAACCATTGCTAGAGGACGCTCCAGGTCCACTAATATCTTGTGACTGCTGCTGTGAATTCTGTGCAGCATTACCATTTTGTGCATCTACATTATCAATCACATTTACTGGTTTATACCAGCTACTCATCTCATCAAAAACAACATCTTTGCTCACTGTAAACTTATAAGTAGAAGGGTTATAGCATCTATACCCTTTCTGCTGCAAAGAGTAACCAATAAAGATGCACTTCTCAGCTTTTGGATCCAACTTGGATCTCAACTCATCTGGCACATGAACATAGGCAATGCAACCAAAAATCTTCAAATGAGAAATATCTGGTTTCCTACCCATATACCTCTCCTCTGGAGTCATCCCATGTATTGCTGCAGTGGGAGTCCTGTTCATTATGTAGACTGCTGTAGCAACTACTTCAGCCCAGTAAAAATCTGACAAGTCTTTTTCATTGAGCATGGCACGAGATACCTCTCCAATATGCCTGTTTTTCCTTTCTGCAATTCCATTTTATTGTGGGGTATGACTGCATAAATATTGTTGCTTTATCCCATGCTCCTACAGGAACCTTGCAAACTCATTTGAAAGGTACTCTCCCCCTCCATCTGACCTTAGGCATTTTATTTGCAGGCCTGTTTCTTTTTCAACCACAGCTTTAAGAGTTTTGAAATGCCCAAAAACTTAACTTTTCTTTTTCATAAAATACACCCAAACTTTTCTGCTATAGTCATCAATAAAAGTGACAAAATAATGACAGCCTCCAAGAGATGTAGCTTTAGTAGTCCACACATCAGAGTGGATTAATTCCAATGGCTTCTTACTCTCTTGAACATGTCTAGGAAATGGTTTCCTTGCCTGTTTTCCAAACTGACAGGCTTCACATACCTTATGCATTTCTGCAACCTTGAATTTTGGCAATCCTGCAACAATATTTTGGGCCTGCATTGATTTAAGTCGCTGTACATTAACATGACCAATGCGTTTATGCCAGATATCAATATCTGCAACTACACCGGTCCCATGTGCAAACATTGTTGCACTCAATTCAGGCATGTCTGCATCCAATGTAAACATTCTACCCTTCTTTTTTCCTTTTGCTATCAAGCGACCTTTATTTTTCATATCCTCAACAAAGCATCCATGGGAATTAAATCTGACCTGCAAGCCCTGTTCAACCATTTGACCAACAAAAACCAGGTTCTTGGTGATATTCGGAACATGAAATACATCCGACAGGTATTTCTTTTTCCCATCCTGCATAGACAAAGGAATATTTCCAATCTGCACAATAGGATGTGTAGTATCATCACCAGTCTCCACAAATCCTGGTTTTTCCATTTTCCTTGCATCCTGCATCCATTCTGCATGACCTGTCATGTGGTTTGATGCACCTGAGTCAAGATACCACACATCATTACTTTCTTCTGCACTTGTCACAGAATTGGTCATGTGCTGCACCATAAACAAATGCTCATTTCTGTCATCACCCTATCTACTAGAAGATGCATAATTCCCTTGTTGCAGTTTTCCATTCATGATATCATTCTGCTTTTTATAGCAGTCTTTAGCCATATGACCCATTTTACCACAGTAGTAGCATTCAACATTATTGTTTGCATTTTGCCCTCTTTGCCATCCACCACGACCTCTTTGGCTCCCCCTGCCTCTAGAGTTACCACGTCCTCCTCCATAGGACTAGTTTTCTTGAGTTTGCTGCATATTCTGATTTTTGCCACGGCCTCCAGATCGGCCTCCTCTACCTCTGCCTCTACCTCTTCTAGCATTTGAGTAGAAGACAGCTTCTTTTGAAGTTCCTCCTGAAGAAGATGCACCACCATTTCTCTGCTCCTCAGAAATTAGAAGAGCAATCAACTCCTCAAAATCAAGAAATCTTTCACGGACGGAAATGGATGTTCAAAACTGTGCATAATCCTTTCCTAGACCATTCAAGGTCACAGAAACTAAATCATCATCTTCCACTGGTGACCCAATGGAAGCAAGTGCATCTGCAATCTTCTTCACCTTCATGTGGTAGTCATTGATGCTCATATTTTCTCTTTGCACATTGTGCAACTCTTGCTTGAGCTGCATTTTCCTAGCCTGCGTATTTGTGCTATACATTTTTGACAAAGTATCCCATGCCTCCTTTGGCGTACTTGCATCCTGAATATGCACAATCATAGAAATCTGAAATACTGATAGACAGCCAATACATAACTTTTCTGGCTCTCTCATGCCATGCTTTAAATGCCTGCATTTGCTATTGATTGGGAACATCAGGAAGAACTGCTTCTTCTTCATTTCTTGCAACGAATTCCCAATATCCTTTTCCCATAAGGAAATTCGTCATTCTAAACTTCCATGCTGAGTTGTTCTTGTCAAGCTTTTCAATGACAATCTGTAAAAGAGAATCAGACGCCATTACAGAACACTGCAAAAAATTCTGTCACTGCAAAGAACACAACTTCAGCCTCACGAAGGCAAATCTACAAAACTGACGAAAGTGGTATTTGACCACACAGTCACTTCCTAGTGACGATTTTGCATCAACAGGCAACAGGGATGATTCTGTAACTCCCAATGTCTCTGCGCACAAGCATACGATGCAATGTCTACAGTAACTTTTCACCGACCTGTAGAACAGTGGCTGCACAGCATAAAACTGGGCCTTTTCCTGAGTGCGTGCAGAAAACTTTCGCCTCCAAAATAGGCCCTGAAATGGCCTCAAATCAAAAAAACAAGGTCGTCGAAGGGCTAAAGCCCAGTCTCGCAGCATATACTGCCCTCTTGCTTCACCGCGAAGGGCGTCTCAACTTGAGACAATGCACTCCTGCACTTTCCGGCTGTGCTACCTGCAGAGACTTGCTCCCAAACAGAAAAATGAAAGCAACACTGGTCCTCTTACCAGAACACTGCAAACTTGGCTTGCTTTCTTGAGCTCCTTACCACGAACAAGGCTCTGATACCATATCAAGATTGTGAGAGAGAAGGAAGGAGTCTCACTTGTAGCTTTCTTGCTTGCACAATGGGGGAATACACACACAGGTGGAGGCTGAAAATAGTTTTCCTCTTCTTAGTTGTGTAAGCCAAAAGAACTCAAGTACAAAAGAAATAGAAGAACCCTATATATGGGTCTCAAACCAAACTCAACTAACTAACGTGGCATACTAACTGAGCCACAAACTAGAGTAGATAAGGATAGCTGTCATCTAGCTATTATTCATGGGCAGTGTACCAACTGCATCTGCAACTGACAAGTCAGTGACATAAATGCACAACGGTCACCCTGGCATATCACGAGTGGAGCTCGATATCTCAACAGTATGTTATACCTTCAACTCCCCGAAGTGCGAGAGTATATGATCAAAGCGATGTTTCGAGCATAGATGAAGATGATATGCAAATAGAGGGGTCGATATTGCAAGGGGTGGAGGCCATCGAAAGCTTGGAGCCAGCATCGGCTAACAATGATGGAAATACAGGAGTCCAAGAATTTTTTGAGAACGAGACGGACTCATTCTTTTGTGGTGACATGTCTATCGACCTTCCAGTGTATGCAAAGTTTTGTTAGGAGATTAACATGGGACCATAGGATACTTCATACTTGGAGCATCCGCTTACTCAATTCGTTGACCAATCTCTTATAAAGGTACATCAGATATGCATTTTAAGTGAGATTTTTTAAAAATGATTTATATTACTGTGCTTTGTATGATTTAAATTGATTATTTTAACATCATTTTTTGTTTGTGCAGGTGACATTTTCAGGATGAGTCGAGGGATGAGCAATGAGGAGTTACAGGACATCTTTGCACGCATTTCTCCAGACCAGATCGCCAGATTCAGAGAGATGGCAAACCAAGAGTTGTCTCGTTCTTCGTCAGGGCGCTCTTTTAGATCTGCGCTAGAGGAAGGGAGTGCATCGGGATCAGGGGGATGCTACTGTGGAGACACAGATGTGGTGTCTCTGTCTCGTCGTTCAGCTGGAGCTGCATCACCTCTAGGATTTGTCACACCTGTGGGGACGTCTACTCCAGTTACTCTGGCTTTTGCACAGCCGTCAGCAGCAGGTGGCACCCCTTTGGGTGGTACCCCTTTGGGTGGCCCTCCTTTGGGTGCCACTCCGAGAGAGATTACCCCCGTCGGTACACCAGAGGCAGAGGGATCTCCTGGATATGCCTAGGAGCGTGGACACAGATGGGAGAGGACCCATCTTAGGCAAACTCCTAGGGGTTATGGATATCTGGTCGATAGTAGGTCAGGAGCCATCATCATGAATGATGAGGGGAGGAGGGTGATGGCTCGCATGAGAGAGTTGTGCCAACAAGTTTTTCGGCACAACGTCTTGGATCATTGGAAGAATATACCGGAGGAGAGCAAGGACTACATAGTAGCATCCTTGCACGAGGAGTTTCCGGTGCCAGCCGTAGTAGATAGATTCTCTACGGGCTGGATGATGGATTACATGCGTGCATACATATCACATAGACGATCCGATGCACGCAAGGCAATCAAGAGTGGGGCTGCAAAGCCCGAGTGGTTAGATGCAAACGACTGGCACCGACTGAGGGAGGAGGCTATAGATTCTCCAAGACGTTGGAGTCAGCAGCGTGAGGCGGCGAGGGCACGACTCGAGGCCGAAGTGGTCCATCATCTTGGGAGTGGCGGCCACAGGACATATTTGGAGGACTTTGTAAGTTTTTCTTTTGTTTTGCTTATTTGTTTTTTTGAAATATTCTTTGTACTGACAATCATGTTTCTAACAGTTAGCATTTTGTTTTCTTTGCAGGACTCCATTACAAATCGTGATCCGACTGGCCTTGAGGCTTGATATGCAGAGAGGCACATCTCACTGCATTGATCGACCGATTGTATAGACGCGGCGGCCCTGTAAGTCGCTCATCTTTCTTGTCCGTAGTTACCATGAGACATTTGAATGCATTATCGTATGGTGGATTGATATGTTGTTTCTTTTTCTACAGAGTCTGTTTGATGCTCCTTTGTGACGGGACGAGCTTTCGGGGGACAAGGATTTGTAGCTCGCCCTTGGATCCCTAGAGCTCACACACCTTTATTTTTGAGTCGCCTGATCTATGTAGACATTTTCTATGTATTAGTGATATCCTGTCATGATTATACCAATCGCTTTTTATGCGATCATGTATTTATTTCATGTATCAGTTTTATGATTTCAGTATACATTCTTTTTGTTTGCAAGCGCTTTGTACACAGTAGTGCAGAAACTATTTTGTATGGCTCTCATAAAGCACGTAGTGCTATTAAAAAAAATTTATCCCTATTACCATCGCTATTAGCGTCGCAAATTTTACTGCTCACGTCGCTATTGGCGTCGCAAAATGTCGCTATTAGCGTCACTATTGGCATCGCTATCAGCATCGCATATACTAATGTTTCTATGGTGTCGTTAATAACGACGCTTTTTGCGACGACGGGGGCAAATTTTGTTGTTTTAAACGTCAGTATAAGGTCTATATCTTGTAGTGATAGTTTTACAAAATCCACTGCAAAACCTCATAGAATCCACCGTGGAATTTTAAAAAACTCACGGAATCCACTATGGAATATGCCTCCTAGCATCAATATAAGACCAATTGACCCTTAGCAAATTTATGCTTCTTATCCCAAAGGTCATGAAGCTCTTTCATTCCCTACTTCCTAATGTAATAGGCTTGCAACCAAATCTCACCAAGGTGTGCAAGGGAAGTTAGCCTTTCTTGAAATGTTTCTTCTTCACCTGAAGAATGGCTTAGAGTTCACCTAATTGTAGGTATCTCAATCTTCAAAGGTAAAACATACTCTTTCCCATATAGTAATTTAAAAGGGGTATGGCCTTGCAGCTCTTTTGAATATCGTATTATAAGCCCAAATAGTCACATACAACTTCTTATCCCAATCATGCTTACCTTTAGATACAAGTCTTGGATAAAATCTCCACAAGCTGCTTATTAGTACTCTTGACTTACCCGTTAGCTTGGGAGTTATAAGGCATGGCCTTATTATATTTAATCTTCAGAGCTTCCATTAAAGCCTCAGTCACTTTATTCAAAAAATCTGTCCCATGGTCAAACACAAGCTCCTTAAGTTGACCAAAATGGCAAACAATCTGTTCCAAAATAAAACTAGCTGTTTCCTTGGCATTATCCTTCATCATAGCGCATGCTTTAGACCACCTCGTGAAATAGTCTATCACCACAATGATATTATGCTTTCGTGTAGCTGATGAAGGATGTATATGTCCAATGAAATCAATGTACCACTTCTCAAATGGTAGTATAGCCATGATAGGAGTCAGTAGGTACTTCCTATTCTCCCTATTGTCATGTCTTTGACATGCATCACATCTCTTAACATGTGCAAATACATCCTAAAAAATGAATAGTCATCACCAATATCTAGCTCTCAAAGCTTGTGTAGTCAACCATCCAGCAAAGTGCCCTCCACAAGTGGAGTCATGACACTTTTCCAAGATAAACGGACCCTCATCAAACATGACACATCGACGATAAACATCGTTGACCCCTTTCGAAATAGTGTTCCCACAATCAAGGTAAATTTCAAGGCTTGCTACCTAATTTTCCTCTTTTCAGTCTTCAACAAATTGGCTCTAGCCTCTCATGTGAATAGATAGTGTGTTATGGTAGCATACCATGATGGAATAAAGATAGTATCGATTTTGAATAGACCCTCGAGGTCATTACCTTCAGCTAAGACTTTCTTTGGCTCCTTGAAATCCACAAGACATTCAACGATGCCCTACAACTTTGGCGGCTTATACCTAATTTCATAGTCAAACTCCTACAAAGTGACCATCCACTTTGCTAGGTGGTTAGGTAGTTGCAACTTATTCATCAATAGCCTTAGTCCCTCTGCCTTTATATAAGATACTATCTTTTCATACAATATGTAGTGCTTGAATTTCTTCATTGCAAAGACCATCCCAAGGCACAATTTCTCCATGTAGGTATAATTAATCTCGGACACCCCCAATTTGTGAGTGGCAAACGCAATCGGATGGTACCACTTCTCCCCCCAAATCTGAGCTAAACAATAGTTGATACTATATATTGTAGCTACTGAAAATATATAAAATATCTTACCCTTTTTAGGTGCTTTCAGGATTAGCGCTTTTGCCAATTCCTACTTCATATCCTCGAAGGATACTTGACACAGATCACTCCAAACAAATAGATAGTTAAAGGGCAATAGATTCATCCAATGGAAATATCCTCTCAGCTAATGCATTAATAAATCATCAATAATATCCAACTAATGTAAAAAACTATGCACTTATTTAGGAGAATGTGGCAGACTCATAGTGATGATAACCTTTATCTTTTTAGGATCGGCAGGTCACAATGCCAACTGAGCTAACCCCATGGCCTAATAGCAATCCATAGGGCACTCCAAAGATGCACTTTCTTGGATTGAGAGCACTCCATGTATTGTATAGGAAATATCAAGCTAGTCTTACAAAATTGTTGTAACTCCTCAAATAGTCCATCCCTTAGCTCAAAAGGCATATGCCTCACTTTTTGTCAAAACAGGACGGCTCCCTTCCTTCTAAGGAATAGTATGCACAGTCAAACTAGGAGGAATACCCCTCAGCTCATCATAGCTCTAGGAAAAAATATCATGGAATTCTTGGATCAAGGATGCATAGTCCCTCCTCTCTTCCAGACTAAGCATAGTTCCTAATTTAATCAGTCGTGGCTCATCCATTGTACCAAGATCTAGCTCAATCACATCCACATCTCTGATTCTGTCTTGAGTTTCTATCAGCTCATTCAGAGTCACCTGGTAGATATCTTCTATAGTGAATCCCTCTCTTGATTCATCGCTTGATGAAGTCTCATTGCAAGAATGACCCTCTAATGCATCTAATTATGTTGAAGATAAGGGCACTCTCTCACTTTGAGGAGATTCAGGATATGCATCCACTATCATACGTCAGTACCTTGACCAAAAATCAAATGACCAGCGGGTATATTGACTTGATAGTCGATCCATAGCCTTCCTAATAATACTTGATAGCTTGGCCACCCTGCAAATCTAATTACCCTAAAGTCCAAAATGCATTCCACATTAGCAACAGTCATGTGGACTTTGGTAATGCAATCTTTCGGTTGTCTTAAATCGTCATCAACCATCTGGAGAATTATGGAGTCATCCTTTTGGATTTCAAGTCCTCCCAGCCTTTTCATCAACTCTGAACTCATAATGTTGATGGAGGATTCCATATCCACAATAGCATGATTCACTAATATGCTATTAACATATGATGCTACCTTAGGTAACACTTTTCAGCATGTTCAAGCCAATCATCTCCCACACGGCTATTCCCAAGGGTTTGATGATATACCCAATGCAAAGGATCTTCTTAAACTCTTTACACACTCCTAGAGATAGCTTGATCAACTACATGAGATTTACATCAGTAGGCTTTACCTCTCAAAGAGAATTGGCTTAGTCAAATTCATGATAACTAGCAATGGTTCTCTTCTCCCACCAGACGATTCTTTCTCTTGGTCCGTTGAACAGGCTTAGGTGCCTCTTTCTTGGCTTTTATCTTCTTCTTTGATAGCACCTTATTGGAGTCAACTTTGGCATCAATACCTTTTAGAGGACCCCGGCTTCCACATCAGGGTTAAGGACTTGTGTTGCCTTATCATCTCGTTCCCTCAATAGGTTTTACATTATCCCTATTACCTTCTTTAACCTTCTGTCCTCTTGTAATGGCTTGTAAATTAAAAGCCTCATTGGTGCTCACATGTATAGCTTTGATAAGGCTGACACCATTGCCATTAGGCAACTCTTCTACAATGGCTTTTTCCCTCTGCAATATTTTCTTTGGTCCCTCATCCTATTAAAGGTTACTCCCTTGTGCTCAATGATTAATCGGACCTGGTTGCCTACTCCATTTGATGAAGAGAGTTAATCTTACCCCAATAAGTATTAGCTAGATGGATAGACTTCCCATATATGCCACATTTGACATTAGGGTAATTTCTTGAAAAGTGTTGATCACCACACCACTTACAAATAAATCTTGATAGACCACCCTCTTCAAGACGTTGACTTTCTACCAAGTTTTGTTGCTTCTTTAGGAAATTAACATCTATGCATATTTGTCTATATTGTTCGTTATCATATCGATATAATGCTTCATTATGTGCCTGACTTTGCCAAGAATATTTGATGCACTATACTCATAGCCATGATTATCCACTTGCCATTCAACTGGCCTAACCAAATGTTAGGGATCGGCTGTTGATTAGTTGGCATGACATTAGGGTTTGTCATTTGGCTTTCATTATTTAGTGGAATCATTTGGCTAGTCATTGGCATAGTAACATTCAGAGGCTCTGGCAACATGGGCACATTCTGAATTATGTTGTCTCTTCCATTAGAATTGGTCATAGGTGCACTAGTTGCACGTTGACTTCCACTGATCAATGCCAAATTATTTCCATGTGCTAGACTCAAATTTAGGTTATCCCTAAATGTGTAGGCCGCTTATAAGCACGACTCTGCCTCCTCTGCTCGTGTAATAGTAGTGTCTATATCAACAAGAACAACACTACTCAACTGCACTTGGATATTGAAGCCTAATCCATGTTAAAAATACTGCAATTGAGCAACAGGTGGAATAGGAATAGAGATTTACATTTTGTGAAACACCTCTTTCAATTTCCTAGCATACACTCGAGCATTGTCATGGGGCTCTTGATGTGTCACATTCAAAATATGTAGCCAATACTAACTACCTCTCTCAGGGGCAAACTCTCTTCAAAAGGCCATAAAGAATAAGTTAATCATAGTTATGGTCTCGACTTCCAATCCATGATACCACATTGCAGCTCTTCCTTTCAAAATCGTGTTGAAAAGCATCGTGAGATATCCTTCATTCTAAATTCAGCAATTGAACATGAGTTTTTGGAACTCGCTGATGTGGAGCTCCATATTTTCCTTCATTAACCCATTAAAAATGGATAGAGGGAAACCTAGGGTTGGTAGATCTGGCATCCCTACATGGATTGAAATAGGTTGTACCATAATGATGACCAAACTTGCTATAGGGGTCTGTATCGATGGAACTGCATCCCCACTAGAAGCTGGTTGACTTATTGGGGTAAGAGACATGCTAGATCTTCCCCCTTCCCCTAATGGACTAGCTAGGATAATAGGGTCAACAAGACACCTCTTTCTCAAGGACATTGAACTACTATGCTTAGGATAATATCTCCTGAGGATCTCATCTTGCTATCTAACCCTTTCATCTCTTTCTTGACATTGGATATCAGCTTGATAGTGTATATCAAGAAATAATAGATTTATTTAAATGCTCTTTAACATATGTTGAACAACTGGTCCATATTAACCAAGGCAAATGCACCACCTATCAAGACCAAAAATGGGTCATACACTCACTCTAGGGCTCTAGCTGAGGCCTCTTATGCTCACCAAACCACCCTCATGGCCTTGTGGCCATGAGCGTTTGGAGGCTATATACTAATCTAGCTAAATCATGTGTTTGTATCAATTTGCAATCCAATGATTTTTCCCATCCCAACTCCAACAAAGGGAGTATACCACGCATATAGGTGACTAACACCTCGTTGCGCACACATACAAAACACCCCCTAGCCAATCATCATGGCTCTTACAACTCTCCTACACCCCAGGGATTGGCCCCAAGATGCGCCATATAAGCATAAAACACAAGGATAACATTGTTCCCTCTTTTTCCAAGCTGCACATTCCAATAGATATTTTACTTTTCTCATATAAGAGTCTCCAAAGAAAATCGCACTATCCTACAGCTCAAGGATCCTCAAACTCTCATTAGTGGCTAATAATTTTAACAACCAATTGCAATGCATCCACATCGACATATATCCCTAATTTATAGCAAATTTTTATGTATAAAAACTAATGTTTTTAATCAAAATCCTATTTTTATGATTTTTTATCATTTATTTTAATATTAATTACTAGTTTTTTTTCACATTTATAAAGCTTATAGAATTGTGATTTAGTATCATATTCAATATAACTCCATAGAAACACCATGTGAACCATAAAAGCCCATAAAATTGTCATTTTTCTACTAAATCTCGCATTGTGGATTTTACAACTTTGATTGTAATTACATGAATTGTTGAAAATTATTGATTATTCTATCATTTCAAACATATTCAAGCATATTCAACCATTTCTAATAATTTTTCATCATAAGAATGAGAGATTCACTATAAAATTCAATAAAATACCACTTATACTATAATTTGCATATGCATCCCATCGTATTTCGAAAAGGAGAAGCCATTGTTGACACTCTTTTATAGCCACTGATGCCTCCTTTGTGCTTTCTTATTCCATTCCTTGTATCTTGTCTACGAACCGACACCTATTCCCCCTCATTCTCTCAGCCCATATGAACAACATTTATGGCGATAGAAAAAGAGGAGAGAGAAAGACTGAATTTCTATCTTTTCATAGACTGCATCAAATCTCTTATTGTTTCTTGTGATATGGAGCATAGAATTGCAGCATCTCAGCCCCGCAAGAGGAGGAGACATGATTTCACCAATTAAAAATCTCCATTTTTGCATTAAAAAATGGAGTCCCCCTCTCTCCTCATAGTAGTTTTTTGGTTTGTTTGGCTTCTTTTAAACATAATTAGTCACTTAAACTTAAAAAAACTAGTTCACTCCTTCATGTTCACACTATCTTACAAGTGGTTGGGGTCCTAACAAAGGGGTAAATGACCTCATCTTCATGATCCGAATGGAGGAGTAGCTTCTTAGCATCAAAATCTATTACCATGGCCTCTATCACTTGTTTTCTAGCTTCCTGATCTAGTAGCTTCTTCGTAACACCAAACCTTGCAACCATTAAATGGGGGGTCAAATGAACTCCAATCGATGAATGGAAACTTGCGTTGAATTTTTGGTATCAAAATCAACCTAGGAAAACTCCGCCTCCTCGATCTATGACACATTTTTCACCAAAAACGCCTCTTTTATGGATCTCATGCCACTTTTGCACTTTAAATTCGGCTCTAAAATTCAGCTCTTAGCTTGCTCTTCCCTTTTTGCAACAAGCAATATAATGACTCTAATATCCTTTTTTATAATGTGTAAAGGGATAAGCGAGATCCTATGGTTATTTCTAGCTTAGTTTCAAACTCATTTTTAAGTGTGATGTTTTAAGGTGTTTGCCCTTAAGATGAATAGAGAGTGTGGTTTTGGCCTTGCAAGACTTAGAAAGTGGTGGTATTTCAGGGTCTAGAGGTGGAGCATCAAAGGCTAGGTCTTGTTCCTTATTAGCCAAGAGTAATTCAAAAGTGGAAACTAGTTCAATGGGTTGGTATCCCATTTTCTCTAGTCTAATACCTCTAGGTGCTTCAAACATTCTATTTTCGACTTTAGTTTCACTTTACTTTGCATCAATGAGCAAGCCTTCTATTTGTGAGGGCTTTGGGTCAACAAAGCTCTACTCTATCATTTTGCCTCTATATATTATAGTCGACTAAGTCAATGTCTATGATGTCATCCTCTTCATCTTCCATAAACTTGTCACTTTTATCCTCAATGTCAACCCCCTACTTGTGCATTAGGGAGACGAAGAGCTCATTGTGATAGCTAAATTGGAATTGATGGAGGTTCATCAATTGTCAAAAGTGGGGAATTAGTACAAGCTATAGTAAGGGTAGAGAAAGGATCAGATTGGACCATTCAAACAAGAAAGCTAAGGAAGATAGTTCAAAATGCAAGAAGCAATCAGATTTGGAAATGGAGAATGAAGAAGAAGACTTGACCTTTGAATCAAAATCAAAGAAGGAGTCAAGAAGATTTAGTTGATGAACTCTGAAGGAAGAAAAAGTGGGCAAAGAAAAAGAAGAGTAAGAGAGATAGGGAGATATCAACCAAGAACATGTACCCAAGAATGAAGCCATGACATCATGTACAGATAAATTGGGCGAATCTTGATTAAGAAGGATTTTGGGGACCAATAAGATTTTCCCCTTGACAACCTTGGAATATGGCATAGGAATAGCAAGATATGCAAGGAGGACCATGTCCTTATTGTGGACTCAAGGCCATTTTATTGGAGCAAGTTGTGAGTTGTGTGAGTAACATAGAGCTAAGAGGGGTATGCTAGTGAGAAGCCAAAATGAACATGGAATAGTAGAATATAAAAATAGAAAATAGACTGGCTCTACTTGTGGTAGTTTTGGTGGAATTGCCTTCAAAAAAAAGGAAAAATAGATCGTATGGTTGCAACTGATTCAAGACTACAAACTTTCAAGCCTAAAAAGTCTGTAAAACCTGATACCACATCGGCTAAAACTTTAGACTACAATAAGTCAAGAAAGGGGCATGACATGAAAGAGAGGTGAGATATTCCATATGGTGGTTGAGGAATGTAAGTCTAAAGTGGATGTAATGGCAATGACAAGGGATAAAGATAAAGTAAATATGAATTAGGAAAGGCAACAAAGAGTTAGGAATGAGACCCTTAATATGGTCTAATAAAATGCAAAAGGAGAACATTAAAAGGCTCGGGTTTGATGTACTATAGCCTAAGGAGATGCACATGATGATTTATGCTAGAGCTTTCATAAGCTTGATGTTGGACTTGATAGAATCCCTATTGTTTCAAGCACTTCACTCATTTTGGCAATGACAAGGCAATATCTCTCCCTTACATCTCTTGCACTCACTGATCTATCTATCATTCTCTCAAACCTTCCTCCAATCCACCTCTCAACCAAGAAGGTAAAGAAAAGAAGCAACATAACCAATCCCACCTCTCACCCAAGAAAAGAAAAGTGTGAAGCAAGGAAGGAGCTTCACTCTCCAAGTCCCTTATTCTCATACTCTCAATCTCCCTCGCTCTCAAGATGAAAACAAGAAGATGGAATAGAAACAAGAAGAAGAAGAATACTTTTACATTTTCATACCACAAGAATGAGCTTATCCATTCACTTTTCAACTTTTATACGCGGGCTTTGAGTTATGCTTTCACCATATTTGGGCACTCATCTTTCCTATTTTGTTCTAGGCCAATCTTTTTTGCTTATCACATCCACATTTGGCTTACATTGGCTGCTACAAAGGTGAATAGAAGCTAATGTCTATGCTCTTGCCTAGTTACAGTTCTTCTTTTTTGATAGAAAATATTATAACTTGCACAAGTGTTGTACCCGACTCTCAAAATACTATTGCAAATAATTTTGGACCCTTACCAAGTTGCAGGTTTTTCTTTTCAATTAAAAATATTAGAACTTGCATGGCGATGCACTGAGCTCTCAAAATACTATTAGAACTAATTATATGGTCATGGTATTATTCGAAAAATATCGCACATATGCACCCAAAATTATTAACTTCTAAACTAATCGTGATAGCTTGCACCTTTACTAGATTTGTGCTTTTATTACCTTTGTCATTTGTCAATTGCTTTTTGCCAGTTGCTAGTTCCATTTTGTGGTTAACATTACTCCATCCTAGACGAGTGCCAATCCCATGAAACTCTTCATCAAAGGTAGAATGCTTTAGCTTATACCATCTCACATATAAGAAATGTCAAGACAATAATGTGCCTATTCTAAGAGTAGTGGTTGTTGGAGTTGCTTTGCTAGATGTCAAGTAGGAGTGGTGATTGGGATTATTCGGACCCTTTTGAGATTGGAGTTTCTTATTACTATATTAGTTGGATTTGAATGAAATGCTCAAAGCTAGTCACTATTGAAGATCCCCCAGGACACGGCGCACCCCCCCACCCACGCCACCCCACCACGCCTCCGAAAACCCCGCTCGACCCAGCCCACCCCGCGTCAGCCCCCCCACGACACGGCACACCCCCCCACGACGCGGCGCATCCCCCCCGCCCCCCTCCACCCCACCTCGAAAAACCCCGCTCGACCAACCCCACCCCACCGCACCCCCCCACAAGGGCCCCCCGCACCCCACCTCGAAAAACCCCGCTCCCGCCACACCACCCCACCACGCCTCCAAAAACCCCGCTCGACCCACCCCACCCCGCGTCGGGGTAGAAGTTGCATGTTTGCAAGGTAGAAACTCCCATGCTCTCTTCCTAAAGGAGTGCTAGTTTGTTTTGTGTACATGGGATATACTAATAGATCAGGAGATGGATCAAACTCTAGGTAAGCCTTAAAGTGTTGTTCCACACACTAAGATCCAATCTATGTATCTGTTATGGTGCAATTACTATATGAGTGCACATCCTTACATAGGCTATTATGTAGTTAGAAGATACCTTTGTGGCTTTCATTTGTCAATTGTGATGAAGTTAGGTACTGATTGATGGATAAGTGATGGGAAGTATTGTCATTGTTGAGGGGTAGAAAAGTCAACGGGGAATCGCGAGGGAAATCTCAAGCTACTTTAAAGAGTGTGGAGCTCATAACCATGGATATGATCGTGGAGGTTTGTTATAATTTATGAATAAGTAAAGACTATAGTGGTGAGTGGGACTATAGTATTGGTCAATTCCAATGAACTTGCGGGATGTCGTGCTTTTGGTATTGTTGTTATGGCAATGAGAGTTTCAAGAAAGTATGAAAAGAATTGTGCTAGTGACTTAGGGACATAGGTCTAACTATAGGCAACAAGCTGAGACTCCCCAAATGTGTCCTACCTTGTTCATTGAGTTCATGTGGAACAATAGAAAGTGGGCCTAGGGTGTTAGGGATGGAGCTAATTGAATGAGGCCACCAAGCACTCCTAACTTGAGGACACAAGGTACAATGTCATATTTGTGCATGCTTTTTTTTTTTCTTTTTCTTTGCTTCTTTACTTTCCACAATGCAGTACAAAATGGTTTTTAGCCTCTTTGAGGGGGATGATATGATAAGGTCAAGGAGACTTAAGGAGGCTTTTTAGGAGGGATAATCAGGCCTATGCTCAAGAAGTAGTGATAGGATGGTCCTTGGAACTTGAGACATGATATATTGGAGATTGAGGCTTGGTTGATGAAGGAACATTTGCCATTGAAAAGCTTGTCTTTATTAGGGAAAAAATGAACTCATTATTGGGCATTTAGCCTCCCCTCTCTCCTCATTAAAACAATAAAAATGGGAGAGAAGAATACAAAATAATCCTCTTCTCTCTCCTTTTTATATTATCCACAAAGGATTTTCTCAAAATCCTTCTCTCTCCTCATTCAAGAACCCTTTTTCAACCAAAATTTATATTAAAAAGGGGGTTAGTCACAAGAATATGATACTTGATTTTCAATGCAAAATTATTAGTAGATATGAAGTATTCATTTTTAAAGCAAAAATAAGAAAATTTTAAATTTTGAGAGTTTCTTTTAAGATATTTTGAGGGTTTTTCTATTTTCACTTTTGGTCAAGAAAAAAACACGATGGCCAATTTTTTGTTTTTTAGAAATATTTTTGGAGAAAATTTTGACTTTTCTAATATTTGAAAACTTTAGGACATCCCTTCTCTCTAAGCTATTCTTCTCCATTTCACTACTCTCTCATAACTCTACTATGAGCTTTCTCTATGTCTATCCAACCTACTTGACATAATGAACTACCTTAATCTCTCCTACTCACCATCAATCTATCTATGTTTGTGCACTCTCCCTTCAGACTCGACTATTCCTATCGGTGTGTCCTTTCATCGTACCTTCACACACTAAGCTATCTGCTTTCCTTTGACATCTTTGTGTATCTATTTGTGCCTCTCTAGTCTACTTCCATAGATATCAAAACCCCTATTTTATTAACATCTCTGTGTGTCTATCTAAAGCTCTTTAATCTACCTCCATAGAATCAAGCATCCTGATACCATTAATATCTCTATCTATCTATCTGTGCCTTTTCAATCTATCTCCATAAACATCAACCCCCTATTTTCATTTCTATGTCAATCCTATTTTCATTAACACCTCTATATGTCTATAGGTACCTTTTTAGTTTATCTCCATTAACATCTCAGTGTGCTTATATATACCTCTCTAATTTATATCCATAAACTCAACTTCCCTACTTTCGTTACCATCTATGTGTATTATCTATCCCTCTCTAGTCTAACTCCATAGACATCAAACCCCCTATTTTCATTAATACATGTGCATGTTTATGTAGAGTACCTTGACACATTCAACATACATCTAGCTAGATTGTGTAATCTAGTTCACTTCCTTCATGACAATGAAGTTCATCAAGAATTGAACACTCGTGATTTTGGTCAATCAATCCTTGAAGACTCCAAATGGTCTTACATTAAAATGAGCAATCTCTATCGAGGGACCATCAAGCAAGTTGTGTATTGAGATAGAGCTTGAATATGCCTCATTATTCAAAAGAATAAAGTATACTAATGTTAACTCTCGAGTTTTACAAAGTTATAAGTCGATGGGATTAAAGAATGTGAGCTTGTGGGTTGATGGGATAATTTATGCTATTGATCCCCTAACCAATAAACCTCTAGTTTTCTCAGGAACAAGAAACTTGGTGAAATGTGTGTGTGAGGGTGAAATTTAATTTCTTGGTACAGTGGGGCTAATGAAAGGTGGAGTGGTAATAAGTGAAAGCAAGAAGGGAGCAAGAGCTGTGGAGATTCAAGTAAAAAGAGAGAGACCAATGTGTGAGAACTCCAATAGTCACAATGTGTAAAATGCCTTGTTTTATTCTATTTGTCACTAAAAGAATAAAGAATAAAGTGATAGTAATGGGTACCTGCCAATATATAAGTACATGTAGGCAACTAGGTCAGGTGGCCTTTAACCCCCAATAACTTCCCACTTAAAGGCAAATGTGCCTTAGTGAGGAGTAGAAGAAAATGAGAAAAATACATGTACATAGAGCCCAACAGGATGAGGAAAGACATCATCTCATCTTATGCCCAATCAACCTCCTTTGAAATGCATATCTTTCCAATAGAAAACTTTTAGTAAGCAAATCTATAGGATTCATAAACATAGGGATCTTGACAGGCTCAATAGACTTATTCTCTGCTACCTCTTTGATGAAGTAATAGTGCAGCTTAATGTGCTTTACCTTTGCATGAAAGAGTGATTTGCATACCAACTATATGATACCCATCTCACTTGTATCCCCGTATCCAAAAAAGATGCACTTGATAGACTTTGGATCCAACTTATTGCTCTTGTTTTTGGGAATATGGCAGAATGCCTCACATCTAAAGACTTGCAAATGTACATGTGAGGGAGGTTTCTTAGACCATAGCTCCTTTGCATCTCTACCACCAAGAGTAGTGCATGGGGATCTATTAATGAGATACACGACAGTAGTAATTACCTCAATCCAAAAGTGATGTGGTAAGAATGCCTAACTAAGCATACTACAAACTTGTTCTTGAATAGTCATGTTCATGTGCTCTGTAATACCATTTTGGGGTGGGGTGTATTGAGCCATCAACTAACACTTAATACCCCTCTCATCACATAGCTACTCAAAAGTCTTTGAGACATATGCACTCCCATTGTTAAAGAATAGGTATTTCAGTCTATAATCATACTAGTTCTTAACCATTATGAGAAAGCACTGAAACATAGGCAAAACATTCTATTTTTGCTTAATGAGATAGGTCCAAACATTAGGTGAATAATCATCTATGAATGTAATAAAATACTTCACACCACCCAAGGATTGACAGGGCATCGGCCCATAAAGATCTCAATGAACAAGAGCCAAAGGCTCACCCACAAGCGTAGAACTAGACTACTTGTGTGAATTATGAGTCTGTGTGCCATAAAGACAATGATCACATGAATCAAAACAAAAATAAATCAAGGGTAGGAAATATGGGTCAATACTTACATTCCTTTCAAAGACATGTGCCCAAGGTGGCAATGCCATAAAGATACATGCAGAAGATCTGCCACAGCCAATATATGGTCAACAAACCCAGAAACAAACAAAGGGTAGAGATTGCCAATTCTCAATACCTCTAGCAAAAATAAGATTACTATGGTTGATTTTCCATAAAGGATCACCAAAAGCTACATGGTACATGTCATCATCCAACTATCCATCTAAAATAAGGCTTTTTATCAAAGCTGGGACATGACATATATCATGAAGCACAAATGGAACACGAGTATCAAATTGTAGTCTAACATTACCTATACCAATGATATCTGATGTAATGTCATCCCCTAATCTAACAAAGCATGTAATAGCACGATAGCTATGAAACAAATGGTGATGTTGGGTAACATGGAAGAAAGCCCCTAAATCACGAAGCCAACTTTGAGAGTAAGTAAATGGTGCATCAGTCAACTGAGTAGCATCATGAGATGAAGCTCCAAGAATATAGTTAGTAGAACTATACTCCAATGTATTTATCTCCTTTACCTTCACACTAGAGTTAGGGATAATGTCAGTGGACTTTGCATTTTTGTGTACTTTCCCCTTGCATTTCTCATTATGCCTATCATTGTGCATTTTATGGCACTACTACCTAATGTGACCTAATGCCCAAAATAATGACGTGTTAGCAAATAGGACTTATGATTCAAGGACTTACTATGAGATTGTCTACATGACTAAGATGTGCCCATGTTGGGTTATGAGTCTTTACCACAATTATTATTATGATTTCCACCATTTCTGCCTCTAACAGTAAGTGCATGAGAAGTGTTAGCTGCATCAATGTTTACTTCTTCAATAAGTAGAGTACTCTCTATATCGCTATATTTAAAATCACCCTTAGGAGGATTAGCACTCATAGCAATATGAAAAGTATCCCATGACTCATGTAGTGTGACAAGTGAGAACAAAGACTTTAAGTTATCCTCAAACTTGATGTCCTGTGAGATAAGCTAGCTAATAATAGAGTGGAACTCTTTCAAATGAGTAGACATACGTATGACCTTCTTCATGTGAAGGTCCACAAGCTTCTTCAACCAATACAACAAAGAGATAGGACTCTGCTTGTGTCATAAAGATCAAGGATCTTCTTCCATAACTCATATGTACCACCTTCAGTAGAGATATCATTGAAGTATACCTTCTTACACAAAGATAGTATGATAGTCGACTTGCATACTATATCAAGCTCATCCCAAACTTTTGGCTTGATGCCCTTTGTCTTTAATGGCCAAACTTGCTTCTTCTACATCAATACCAGCCATATTTGTGTCTTTCAATATAGGAAGTTATTACTATCAAGCTTTTTAATATTGAAAATAGCACTATCGATGACTAATGCATGATACTTGCCATAATGACTACAAAGGGACTCAGATACAAGAATATAGTTCTATTGGCTAATGCATGAGAAGTACCTACCATAATGACTAGAAAGAGCTGTAGAGTACAAGAGTATGGACTAATGCATGAGAAGTACATTTCATAATGACTAGAAGAAACTACAGAGTACAAGAATATGTGTTGTTATAATTACAAAGCAAAAAAGTCATAAAACTAAGCAAAAGTGAGGGCAAGAAGTGGGGAACAAAATAGTATATAGTTATCCACAAAAAATGGGCTTTAGAGTGCTCAAACAAGGTGTTTGCTCTCAAAGAAATGGGTCATAAATATTTTTTAGCATTACTATTTATAAAACTACAGTGAATGACCATACATCTATAAGAAAATGACCAAAGGAGTAAGCTCCCACTACTAGGAATATCAAGGTAGGAACTGAGATATATAAAATGCAACTAGAAGTGTAGCAACCAAGTACCAAGAACTGTCAAATTATACAAGGTATCAAATACATAGATGCATATAACAATGCATATCAAGTATGTATATATCACTAATAACCCACTGACCATGATAGATATAGGATATCCACGTGCTCAAAAGCAAATCAATCCACAAGAGTCAATATATGCAAAAATAGTTTATGCATATATAAACTGAACATGAACTCCACTATCTCTAAAGAACTAAGCTCTACAATATAAATACCAATGGTTCCCACTGGAAACAAATCAAGAATGCCCAAGAGCACAACAAATCTCAATCTATTAAGCACATAACATCCAAGAAGCCCAAGCGTATATCCGCAAGTGAAGAATTACTGAACCAAATGGCTAAAACCCATATACAACCAATGAAGCTCAAATGCAAGCTTCAAAAGTCACCATATGCATATTCGAGAATAAACATCAATACCATGTGGAAGACTCGAATAGCATGTAGGCATGTAATAGATAAAGCTCTATAATTTATAAGCTTAATTTCCAAACCAGAATGGTTATATTCTATATAAACCAAAGAATTGAAAATTGCATAAAATCAATCGATGAGTACTCAAATCTATAGTTATTGTTGTGCTCTTCATTTATAGCTATAGAATACCTTAATCCGATATCCTATGCAAAAGTTATGGCCAAAATATGAAAGTATTGTCAAGCTGCCATAATTGTCCACGACTTTTGCAGCATACTCTCAAATGGATTGAAATGGGCATGCCACGAAAGCTGCAACTCAAGCTCTCTTTCTAAGTTGAATGTAATATTGGTGAAGCTCCTTGAATACTTGTTCTGATATCAGTTTAAAGGTGGACCCAGAAGTGGAAGCACAAGCAGAAACAAGAAGAGAGCAAGAGCTATGGAGGTTCAAGGAAGAAGAAAGAGACCAATGTGTGGGAACTCCAACAATCACTATGTGTGACCTACTTTCCCTTATTCTATTTGTCACTAAAATAATAAAGAATAAAGTGAGAGTGATGGGTGCTCTCCACGTGTAGTATACATGTATGCGAGTCTATATACAAGTAAATATAGGTGGCCAGATCAAGAAAAGACATGTGTTTACAACTTACTAAGCAACTGCAAAAAATTACCATGATGACATCACTGCACATCAACTTCAAAATACAATGGCCAATAGGAGAAGTGAAGCAATTGAATGAAATTATAACTCAAAAAAGCAATCACATTATCACAATGTAAGATACTATTCATGACATCAATATCTTGTATGAGAAGACAAAATTATAAATTGGGTAACCTAAAGAAAATCAAGAATAAGTTGATTCAAGAGTATAAATGAAAGAAAAAGTCAATTAATGAGTTAATGGTGAGCTTGGATCATAGTAGTAGCTTAGTTAATGGTGGTGAGCTTTGATCATAATAGTAGATGATGCTCAACTCTCGCAAAATAAAGCAAATGAAAATACTAATAAATTAGCTATAAACATGATTGAATCAAGTTATATCACTAAAAGATCACGTTATGATATATCAAGTGCCAAAGAAAACAATACCAAGTGACTAGAAACAAGGTCTTTTGTTCAAGAGAGAAAGAGAGTGTATGCATCTATGTGAACAAGTGTTAAAATTTAAGCGCTTTATATTTTGGTTTCAATCTCTATTTTATTTATTGAGTGTCCAATCTCTTGCTATGTTGGAAAGATGGCTAGATAAAAGTGGTAGCAAAGAAGCTTCCTCTCAAAGCCCCATATCATGTTCAAGTCAATGGGGTATCTACCAACTCAAATACTATCGAAAGGTGAAGCAGAAGGTGGAAGCACAAGCAAAAGTGCAAGCAAAAGCAAGAAGAGAGTAAGAGCTGTGGAGGTTCAAGCAAGACGAGAAAGACCAGTGTGTGGAAACTCCAACAATCACAATCTATGACCTTCCTTTCCTTATTCTATTAAAGAGCTTGGATGAGGAGTTTGGAATTCAATCTATTAAAACACCCAGTGTTGTGCGAAAGGCACTAGAGGATGCTAAAGCACCTGGTAATGATCTAGGTCCATGCAAGTCAAGTAAAGTGAGAAAGCCAATGTAGAATGACATATAATATCTATGTAGCTCATCACTATGCATACATGGCTAAGGTTGTGCATGATGTGGAATCCACTTGTTTTGAGAATGCAATGCGTAATGAGTATTGGGATCATGCTATGGATTAAGAAATGGCTACACTTATGATGGATAATGACACATGGGAGTTAGTGCCCTTACTTGCAGGCAAGAAAGATATTAGTTGCAAATGGGTTTACAAGGTCAAGCATAAATCAAATGGATCTATTGAGTGCTATAAGGCACAACTGGTTGCCAAAGGGTATGCATAGACTCATGGTATTGATTATGAGGGGACCTTTGTTCTAGTAGCTAAAATAGCCACTATAAGGGCTGTCATAGCAGTGGCTACATCAAAAGGTTGGATCATGCATCAAATGGATGTTAAGAATGTCTTCTTGCAAGGGGAGTTGCAAGAGGAAGTTTATGTGGAGCAGCCACCTGGTTATGTGAATGAGAATCATCTAGATTATGTATGCAAGATTTGTAAGGCCTTGTATGGACTAAAGCAAGCACCTAGGGAATGGCATAACAGGATTGTAAAATACCTTGTTAGCATTGGATTTTGCAAAGCACAGGCTAATCACTCACTCTATGTAGTGAGGGGTCTTCTTAAAGCTAAATTTGAGATGAAGGATTTAGGAGAGCTAAACTATTTTCTTGACATAGAGATCATCAGGACTCCAGAGGGTATATGGTTGTCACAGAGATAGTATGCATTGGATATGTTGAAGAAGTATGGTATGACTTATTGCAAGCCTATTTCTATACGTTTGGATGTTAATGCTAAGCTTAGTGCACATGAGGGTGACTTGATTAAGGATGCCACCATGTATTAGAAAATTGTGGGCAACCTTATCTATTTGACGATCACTAGGTGAGACCTAAACTGCATAGTTGGTTTGGAGAGTTAGTTTATGCAACTTCCATCGAAGCCATATTTAGATGCAGTGTGGTGCACATTGTGCTATGTCAAGTCCCCATTGAACTATGCCTTATTCTATGATACAAGTGTACCATTGGACTTGCATGGTTACACAGATACTAATTGAGTTGGTAATATTTCAGACAGGAGATCTACGAGTGGCTTTATGTTTTCTATTGGCAGTGGTGTTGTTACTTGGAGTAGCAAGAAATAGATGACAATTGCTTTGTCTAGTACTACAGAGGTGCTATAATTGTAACACATGAGGTTACACAAGCTACTTGGTGATTTGGAGATGCAGGCGGATAAGAAGATTATCATCTACTATGATAGCCTTAGTAGCATTGAATTGGCTAGGAACCCAGTGTATCATGTGTGGACCAAACACATAGAGGCTCATTACTATTTCATTCAAGAGCAGGTTCTAACAAGTGATATTGACTTCATTTATGTCAGCATAGAGGATCATGCTGCTAATATTTTTACCAAGGCCTTAGGAGCTGAGAAGCTTCAATGCTTCAGGACTATGCTTGGAGTTCATGAGCTCATGCTAAGCTCCAAGGAGAGTATTGAGATGTCGAGCTCTACATGAGCTAGTATTCACTATGTGCCCTTGTGATGTGGCATGATATTATTCACTTGCGTGTTAGGTGACCAACATGAGGATACGCTACGTATCTTGGTGACATGGCATGATGTTATTCACTGGCATCTTAGGTGACTGATGTGAAGATATGCTAGTGATTCTATAGCTGGACTACACCCACGTAGTTCATCCTCCTTGGTTATGACACGTTCATTGTGCCACCTCTTTCTTTCTTAGGGGGTTCACACTTAGTGACTGTGTGTACATACATTGTGTACTTTCACATTAGTATTTTTATCATGTTGTAGACTTAATTATTTTGTGTGGAAGAAGAAGAAAGAGGAAGAAGAATATTTCAGCTCTATCTCTTTGTGTGCTCAAGTCTCCATTGATTTTATGTGTGTGTGCTCTTGGTCTCTTCACCTCTCTCCCCTCTTGTCTGTTTTTAGAGGTAGATGCATCGGATATAGAGGATGCTACTGATGAAAACTTACCAAAAAACGTAGTCCTTCAGGATTGAGTCCTTGTGCCAGTCTACATGCCTTGATCCTCCTTAATGCAATGCAAACTCATCAATGTAAAGTATGTCCTAGATCAAATTCTCCAAACAAAAAGATAATTACTAATTGACCTAGAGTTATTAGAATGGAATGACAAACTTTGGTGGACTAGGGTCATACATCTCACATTTTTTGGCAAGATTTTATCGAGGGCATCCTCCGGACTCGATGTACCCTTTAGTTAAGTTTTGTTGTAATACAATATAATGAACTTGGAAAGCTTGTTTTCTCCAATTCATCCTACATATCTTCAACTCCTCATTCATTAATGAGTAATCTTTTGAGGATATGATCAAGAAATTCCCTCATCATTGAATTCTTTGGCCTTGGTTTTGAAAGATAATGCTACAAAACTACAAAATTGGCATAAGGAATATTAGAAGTCGTCTTAGTTGTAGCAATGGCCTTTTGGGTAGTTGGGATTTCAAGTACTATGTCTACACTTGTGCCATCGTACCTTTTAGTTTTTTCCATTGCTTGATGCACATCCACGTAGTCATAGTTAATGGTGTCATCCATTAGAGCTCTTCCTCCTTCATCTCCAAATACTTGAGCACATCAAAGAGTACTAAAAGTATTGTATGTCCTCTATCTCTATAGGCATCAAGGAGGCGAGATTGGGTTTGCCCAAGATTCACTCTTTTGAAAATTATGGCACTATGAGAGCCAAGCCTTCCTCTGACGCCATACAATACTTCTCTTCAAGGTCAATGGACTCTTTGATAAGCTCTTCTTTCTTGTAAGCAATACGGGTATGTCCAATGCAAGCATGTAGATAGTCAAGGCGGTGTTCCACTCCACAAGCTCAAAGAGTGATAAATCTCGAGCATTCCTCGTACATATATTACATGCTCTTGGCCATGGAGCAAAACGGGCCACCCAATTTTTGCTGGTTCTTCCCCCATTGCATGCCTAGTAGTAGTGCGCAGATCAGACACTGTATGCTCATGTAGTGAATGCCGGAAGGTCCTCAAGAACGATGGAACTCTACTTTTTGCACAAATTACAAGGTAAAAAGCATGAACGACAAGAGCAAAATACCAATTGGGTGCAATCTCCCCCCATGCATTGTGTGAGCGCTCCACAAAGCATGTATTTTATGTATTATTCATCTTCATGCTCAAATAATAGCCCAAATTACAAAATAGCAAGCTTTTAGCTTTTGAGTTTGCTTTTACACAAAAATAGGAATAAAGCTAATGGACGGTGCCCAAAGAGTCTGGCACTCCCAATACAATGTCCAAATAGAAATAACATAACCGTGCACCCATGCGCATACAAAATAATAATAAATAATCGATGCCTCAATAAATAGGCATGACAAAATATAGGCTTGGCGCCTATCAAAATATAATCCATAAATCGAATACTCGCTATCCTCCAATGCTTTCCTCCTCCACTACTGCTATCTCTACACATCAACTGAAGCATTCACAATCGTTAGTAAAATAATACAATTAAACCGACAAAAGTGAATACCTAGCAGTCTTCAGCTACATAAATAAATCAACTGGTTAGAAATAAATCCTAACCTTAATTTATTACGAGTGCGCACTCTAAACTCATAAACGTTTATTAATTTAATATGCATTTTGCGGAATCACCCGCTATGGAATCACCCATGTACACACTAAATTAATGAAACGCCCGAAAAGGACAGGCGTCCCCATCAACTTCTCGCACAAAGAATCCACTTTGTGTATGAGCCCTGGTCATCAAAGTTTATGAAATCCACCGTAAAACCTCATGGAATCCACCGTGAAATATGCCTCCTGGCATCATACCCCCGGGGTGGGATAGCAATTGACCTCAATTGCTATTAGCTCAATGTGGAGCTAACAGAGTGGGGAAAGCATTTAAGTCTCTAGCGTCCATCCATTGTGCTTCCTCTACAGGATGGTTCTTAAATTTAACTAGATATCTAGAATATCTTCGGCCAGTTCTAGTGGTCATGAAGTCAGTGTCTATGATAGCTTTTGGTTCAAGTATTTCAATCTCTTCCTCTAATAAAGGTGGGTTTTCATAAACAGGGTGTACAGGTCATTGGCCTCTAAATGGTCTCAATAAACTAATGTGAAATGTGTTGCGAATTTTCCAATGAGGTGGTAATTCTAACTTGAATGCATTGTGATTAATTTTATGAATGATCCTAAATGGTCCATAGAATCTAGGAGCTAATTTGACAACTGGGTGTCTATCTACACTTTGTAGTCTACGTTTTTCTATTCTCAACCAAACATAATCATCAACTTTGAAATTCATTACTTGTCTTTTCTTGTTGGCTTGTTTGGTATATGATTGCTGGGCTTTGGCAATCATATCTTTAACCTCATCAAAAATAGTATTATGCATACTAGCAATATCATCAGCACTTTGAATTCTATTAGATAAAGATGCAACAGGTGTAGATAATCTATATCCATAAATCACTTCAAACGGTGCTTTCGTTGTAGATGTGTGTGGTGTATTGTTATATGCAAATTGTAATAAATGCAAATGTGTGTCCCATGTCTGTGGTTTAGAGATAGTATATGCACGTAAAAGATCTAGAATGGTGTTGTTAGTGGCTTATGTTTGTCCATTAGTTTCTCGATGAAATGCAGATGAGAAATCAATCTTTGTGCCTAGGTTAGCAAACAGAGTAATCCAAAAGTTGTTACAAAATCTAGAATCACGATCTGAAATAATAACTTTTGGCAATCCATGGTTAGTAAAAGCAGTTTTCACAAACAATTGTGCTGCTTGTGATGCTGTTAAAGTTTTCTTACATGGAATGAAATATGCTTGTTTACTAAATCTATCTACCACTGTCCAAATCATATCATGGTTAGATTTAGTATTAGGTAAACCAGTAATGAAATCCATAGAAATTTGTTCCCAAGGTTTAGATGGAATAGACAAAGGCATAAGTAATCCATACTGTTTACCATGATGTCTCTTAACTCTTTGACAAATCAAACATTCAGAAACAAAGTTAGATACATGAGCATCCATATGTGGCCAATAAAAATCTTCAGTTAACGTACGTAAGGTAGATATGATACCTCTATGACCTTGGTATGGGGGACAATGAATTTCATTCAAAACAAAAGATCGGAATGGAATTGTAACACACAATCTCTTTTCATAAAACATAAATCCATCATTATATGACAATGAATCAATAGGAATGAAATTATTTTGAACTAATTTATTCCAATCAGCATGAAAAGTAATATCCTGATGATATGTATCTTTCATAGCAATCAAAGAATCAAAAGATATGACAGAAATATTATGAATGGCAGGTCTTCTACTCAATGCATCAGCCACTACATTTTCTTTTCCAGGTTGGTATTGAATAATAGGATGAAAACTTTGAATAAAGGAGGCCCATTTGATATGACGGTCAGAGGTTTGGGGTTGGCTAAGTAAATGTCTAATACTTTGCTGATCGGTCTTAATCATAAATTCTGAACCCATTAAGTAGTGTTTCCACTGTCTTAATGCTTGTACAACTGCTAATAGTTCTTTGTCATATGTGGAATATTTCAGCTCAGAGGGTTTCAGCTTACAACTAGAATAGGCTATAGGATGATTGTCTTGCATAAGTATAGCTCCTATTCCTGATCCACTAGCATCGGTCACTACTAGAAAGAATGGTCTATTAAAGTCAGGCAACTGTAGAACAGGGGCATGGGTTAATGCATGTTTCAGTAAGTCAAAGGATTTCTGTTGATATTCGGACCAATGATAAACAATTCCTTTCTTCAGAAGTTTGGTTAATGGTAAAGCAAGTAATGAAAAATTACGTACAAACTTCCTATAGAAACTAGCAAGACCAAGGAATGAGCGTAACTCATGCACATTTTTAGGTACAGACCAATTCAATATTGCATCAATTTTCTTAGGATCAACTTTAATTCCATTAGATGATACAATATGACCTAAATACTCAATTTCTGTTTTAAAGAATTCACTCTTTTCAGGATTTGCATACAGTTGATTTTCTTTCGAAAAACCAATGATAAATGCTCATAATGTTCTTTCTCATTTTGACTAAACACCAAAATATCATCAAAGAAAACAATTACACAATATTGATATTTCAGAAATATACGGTTCATCATTCTACTAAACGTAGCAGGTGCATTAGTCAATCCAAATGGCATGACTAAAAATTCATAATGACCAAACTGTGTCCTAAATGCAGTCTTGAATATGTCAGACTTATCTAGTCTCACCTGATGATAACCAGACTTAAGGTCAATTTTACTAAATATAGCAGAGCCTTGCAGTTTGTCCATAAGGTCATCAACTCTAGGAATAGGATACCTATTCTTTACAGTGATCGTATTTAAAGCTCGATAGTCAATGCACATACGATAGGTATTATTCTTTTTCTTGACTAACAAAACAGGTGCACTGAATGGAGAACTGCTAGGTCTAATCAATCCTCTATTTAGTAATTCCTCAACTTGACTCTGGATTTCTTTTTGCTCTATCTGGTTATGCCTATATGGTGCTTTGCAAGGTGGTTGTGTGCCAGGGATCAAATCTATCTTATGGTCTTCTGGACGTGAAGGAGGTAAACCAGGTGGTAGGTCTTTTGCAAAACAGTCCTTAAAATGTGCAAGAAATTCTTTATGCCTAGGGTGCATATGATTTTCTTTGACTTGCAATTCATTCACCCAAATGAGATAAGATTTACTACTCTTGCGTATTGCACGTTTAGCTTGAGTATGCGAAAGCAGTGGAAAAACGTTAGATGCATGCATACCATATAATGTAATAGATTTTCCTTGAAAGTTAATATTTATTGAATGTGTGGAATAATCTATATCTGGATTATGCCGATGACACCAAGGCATACCTAAAATAATGTCACTCGACTGCAATGGAACAACTAGGAAATTTATTCTTTCAGTGTATTGACCAATTTGAATCTCTAAGTCATGTACTTCCTGTGTACCATTATACCTAGTGCCTAAAAATGCAGCTTTGATGCGATAATGCATAGGTACAGTCTGTAATTTCAATTCTTTTACCAATTTTACTGAAATAAAATCATGAGTACTACCGTCATCATGCAAAATAGTCTTTTCCTTTCCATGCACCAAACATTTCATAGTCAATAATGAATGTGGAGTAGGCATACCTGGTAAAGTATCGGAAGTAGTAGTAGTGTCGTCCTCATCTTCAGTGAAATCAAGCATATCTTCATTTTCGTCTTCGTCCATTGCTCCAAGGTAGTTGATATGGGCTGGTGGCTTCTTTGAATGACAATTTGCTGCTAGATGTCCAGGCTGGTGGCATTTATAGCATACTATTGGCTTGGCTTTGGTTACATTGTTTGCAATGGCGGGAAGTCTAGGTACATTAGGGTTTGGCTGTGGAATAGACTTAGGGTTTTGATTGACATTGGATGGTAATGCAGATGGTTTTGCCCAATTTTTGCGGAAAGATGATGAAGAGAAACAACCTGGATTAAATCTTCTAAAATTGGAATTGAATTGTTTAGATCTATAGTTACCATTGGCTTGGAATTGCTATGGTCGTCTGTCTCTACCTCGTAGCTTATCTTCAGTGTCATGAGCTAGTGAAATGGCGTCTTCAAGGATAGCAGGCTTGAACATGTTAACTTCAGCGTAGTAATGCCCAAGAAGTCCAGACATATACTTGCGCTTATGTGTCGCCTCTGGTACGTCTTCAAGCATGTGTAGCTGGAGTAGTGCATTCCAAAAATGCTATGTATACTAAGGAATAGGCTCACGATCCCGTTGCTGGAGAAGATCCCATTGCTTAATAGATTTCTCATGAAATTGTGGTGGAAGAAAATTCTGCATGAACTTCTTCTTGAAATTCTCCCAAGTATCAGGACATTCTATGCTCTTGCATACTACAGTCCACCAAAGAGATGCTCTGTCTACTAAATGATTAGTAACACACTTGATTTTATCTTTTTCTGCATAGGTTTCCTCATGGAAATAGTCATCAAACTGACTAATGAATGCTAGAACAGTTTTTCATTCTCGTATGCCATTGAAAGTACAGAATTTGAAACTTCTTTTACTTATCTTGGATTCCTTGCGGATGGTTTGAGCCTCAAGAGTTGCATCGATGGTACGTCGAATCAGATCTTCAGCTTGAGGTTCTTCTTTGTGGTAGACGCTCTTTGTAAATTTGCCAGTTGCGCTTGCAATGATTGCCTAGCCCTTCGTTCTTCTTCCAATTTCATCATGATTAAATCCAGCTTTTGCTCCATCGTAGGCTCAGGTAAGTCGCCTTCAGCCATAAGATCATCCATATGTGGTTCCGTCATCCTGTAAAACTAAAAAGACCTTTCTCACTCAAAATCAGGTTAGCGGGATGAGCGTAGCTCAAGTTCGGGGTTATAAGGCTTATGTGTTTTTGGGTATAACTTTCTCAATCTTCGAAAAATCTGGGATTTTTTCCTTCTTCGTATGCTGAAAATGCTTCAGCAAACCTGCGTATGGGTAGAGTACCTTCCAATGAACAACTTTGCAGTTCGGAGTTTCTGCGCAGGAACAGCCCTTCTAGGAGTTTTGAGCACAAGTCAGTTCTGACTCCAGTTGACTAGTCTAACTTGCAGAGTTGCAGACTTATGTGACTTGCAGAGTTGCAGACTTGCAGAACTTAGTCGACTTGAGGAACTTGCAGAACTTGATCAGAAATTACTTGCAGAACTTGACTTCTGTGGTGTGACCTGAAGTTTGGTGACTTGCAAAGATGACTTGTCTTACTTGTCTTAGCTTGATTGATTAAGCTTAGAACTTAATCAATCAGAAACGGCGCAAAACGTGGGGGGGGGCCCGTTTTTCAACCGTCACGAGATTTTTGGAGGTCTTTCGATACCTCACGATTGAATTCTGAAGCTTAAAGCTTCTTGTATAGTCTCTAAGCTTTAAAGGTTAAAGCTTAGAAATATAGATTTGATGACTTATCTCTCTAGTTGTCCACGACTTGATGATGGAGATGAAGGAGTGGTCCTCCGCCTGTATAGCCCAGTCCTTCGCGATCTAATGACAGAAACAGGGGTTACCAAAAGTCTGCCTGTATCGACGGTTCGCGACGAGATTGACCGTAGAGCCCGATCGTTCCAGGAGCTCCGCCTTCGCACGAGATGGGTAGTGATTGGAAGCTCTTGATCTCAGCTCCGCTCTGATACCACTGGTGCGCAGATCGGTCGCTGTATGCTCGCGTAGTGAATGCCGGAAGGTCCCCAAGAGCAATGAACTCTACTTTTTGCACAAGTTACAAGGTAAAAAGTATGAACGACAAGAGCAAGAGACCAATTGGGTGCAAAAACCCCATGCCTTGTGTGAGCGCTTCACAAAGCATGTATTTTATGTATATTTCATCTTCATGCTCAATAATAGCCCAATTTACAAAAATATATCAAGCTTTTAGCTTTTGAGTTTGCTTTTACAAAAATAGGAATAAAGCTAATGGACGGTGCCCATAGAGTCTGGCACGCCCAATACAATGTCCAAATAGAAATAACATAACCGTGCGCATGGGCGCATACAAAATAATAATAAATAATCGATGCCTCAATAGACATGACAAAATATAGGCGTGGCACCTATCAAAATATAATCCATAGATCGAATGCTTGCTATCCACCAATGCTTTCCTCCGCCATGCTGCTATCTCTACACATCAACTGAAGCATTCACAATCGTTAGTAAAATAATACAATTAAACCGACAAAAGTGAATACCTAGCAGTCTTCAGCTACATAAATAAATCAACTGGTTAGAAATAAATCCTAACCTTAATTTATTACAAGTACGCACTCTAAACTCATAAACGTTTATTAATTTAATATGCATTTTGCGGAATCACCCGCTATGGAATCACCCATGTACACACTAAATTAATGAAACGCCGAAAAAGGACAGGCGTCCCCATCAACTTCTCGCACAAAGAATCCACTTTGTGTATGAGCCCTGGTCATCAAAGTTTACGGAATCCACCGTAGAACCTCACGGAATCCACCATGGCACGGAATCCACTGTGGAATATGCCTCCTGGCATCAACTAGCATCGGTCACTACTAGAAAGAATGGTCTATTAAAATCAGGCAACTGTAGAACAGCGGCATGGGTTAATGCATGTTTCAATAAGTCAAAGGATTTCTGTTGATTTTCGGACCAATGATAGACGATACCTTTCTTCAGAAGTTTAGTCAGTGGTAAAGCAAGTAATGAAAAATTACGTACAAACTTCCTATAGAAACTAGCAAGACCAAGGAATGAGCGTAACTCATGCACGTTTTTAGGCACATGCCAATTTAATATTGCATCGATTTTCTTAGGATCAACTTTAATTCCATTAGATGATACAATATGACCTAAATACTCAATTTCCGTTTTAAAGAATTCACTCTTTTCAGGATTTGCATACAGTTGATTATCTTTAAGTAGCTGGAAAACCAATGACAAATGCTCATAATGTTCTTTCTCATTTTGACTAAACACCAAAATATCATCAAAGAAGACAATTACACAATATTGATATTTCAGAAATATACGATTCATCATTCTACTAAACGTAGCAGGTGCATTAGTCTATCCAAATGGCATCACTAAAAATTTGTAATGACCAAACTGCGTCCTAAATGCAGTCTTGAATATGTCTGACTTATCTAGTCTCACCTGATGATAACCAGACTTAAGGTCAATTTTACTAAATATAGCAGATCCTTGCAGTTTGTCCATAAGGTCATCAACTCTAGGAATATGATACCTATTCTTTACAGTGATCTTATTTAAAGCTCGATAGTCAATGCACATACGATAGGTATTATTCTTTTTCTTGACTAACAGAACAGGTGCACCGAATGGAGAACTACTAGGTCTAATCAATCCTCTATTTAGTAATTCCTCAACTTGACTTTGGATTTCTTTTTGCTCTATCTGGTTATGCCTATATGGTGCTTTGCAAGGTGGTTGTGTGCCAGGGATCAAATCTATCTTATGGTCTTCTGGACGTGAAGGAGGTAAACCAGGTGGTAGGTCTTTTGCAAAACAGTCCTTAAAATGTGCAAGAAATTCTTTATGCCTAGGGTGCATATGATTTTCTTTGACTTGCAATTCATTCACCCAAATGAGATAAGATTTACTACTCTTGCGTATTGCACGTTTAGCTTGAGTATGCGAAAGCAGTGGAAAAACGTTAGATGCATGCATACCATATAATGTAATAGATTTTCCTTGAAAGTTAATATTTATTGAATGTGTGGAATAATCTATATCTGGATTATGCTGATGACACCAAGGCATACCTAAAATAATGTCACTCGACTGCAATGGAACAACTAGGAAATTTCTTCTTTCAGTGTATTGACCAATTTGAATCTCTAAGTCATGTACTTCCTGTGTACCATTATACCTAGTGCCTAAGAATGCAGCTTTGATGCGGTAATGCGTAGGTACAGTCTGTAACTTCAATTCTTTTACTAATTTTGCTGAAATAAAATCATGAGTGCTACCGTCATCATGCAAAATAATCTTTTCCTTTCCATGCACCAAACATTTCATAGTCAATAAAGAATGTGGAGTAGGCATACCTGGCAAAGTATCCGACGGTGTAGTAGTGTCATCCTCATCTTCAGTGAAATCAGGCATATCTTCATGTTCGTCTTCGTCCATTGCTCCAAGGTAGTTGATATGGGCAGGTGGCTTCTTCGAATGACAATTTGCTGCTAGATGTCCAGGCTGGTGGCATTTATAGCATACTATTGGCTTGGCTTTGGTTACATTGTTTGCAATGGCGGGAAGTCTAGGGACATTAGGATTTGACTGTGGAATAGGCTTAGGGTTTTGATTGACATTGGATGGTAATGCAGGTGGTTTTGCCCAATTTTTACGGAAAGATGATGAAGAGAAACAACCTGGATTAAATCTTCTAAAGTTGGAATTGAATTGCTTAGATCCATAATTACCATTGGCTTGGAATTGCTGTGGACGTCTGTCTCTACCTCGTAGCTTATCTTCAGTGTCGTGAGCTAGTGAAATTGCGTCTTCAAGAGTAGCAGGCTTGAACATATTAACTTCAGCGTAGTAATGCCCAAGGAGTCCAGACATATACTTGCGCTTGTGTGTCGCTTCAGGTATGCCTTCAAGCATGCGTAGGTGGAGTAATACATTCCAAAACGCTTTATATACTGGGGAATAGACTCACGATCCCATTGCTGGAGAAGATCCCATTGCTTAATAGCTTTCTCATGAAATTGTGGAGGAAGGAAATTTTGCATGAACTTCTTCTTGAAATCCTCCCAAGTAGCAGGACAATCTATACTCTTGCGTACTACAGTCTACCAAAGAGATGCTTTGTCTACTAAATGATTAGTGACACACTTGATTTTATCTTTTTCTGCATAGGTTTCCTCATGGAAATAATCGTCAAACTGACTAATGAATGCTAGAACAGTTTTTCCTTCTCGTATGCCATTGAAAGTACGGAATTTGAAACTTCTTTTACTTATTTTCACAGTGGATTCCATGCCACGATGGATTTCGTGAGGTTTTACGGTGGATTCCGTAAACTTTGATGACCGGGGCTCATACACAAAGTGGATTCTTTGTGCGAGAAGTTGATGGGGAGGCCTGTCCTTTTCGGGTATTTCATTAATTTAATATGCATTTTGCGGAATCACCCGCTATGGAATCACCCATGTACACACTAAATTAATGAAACGCCCGAAAAGGACAGGCGTCCACATCAACTTCTCACACAAAGAATCCACTGTGTGTATGAGCCCCAATCATCAAAGTTTACGGAATCCACCGTAAAACCTCACGGAATCCACCGTGAAATATGCCTCCTGGCATCAAGTAGCCAGGTCCAAAGGCACCTAGGATAGGTCTGATCCATCAATAAAGTATGAGTAAGTAGCAAAGGTGCTCACAAAGTCTTCCATGACTTGGAAATTGAGATCTAGCACTAACAGAATATGCTCCAACTTGAAGACCTTTGAGAAGACCTCAAAGATCATCAAACTAGCTAGTGAACTATATGCCATGGATTCACTCATCGAAGTGCACATAAGCATCCATTGCAACATGTAGGAGGGATGTGTTGGATGTGAAGAGATGAATAGAGAATTTGTGAAATGAAACAATGAAACCAAAAGTAAACTACATCTATCATAAAAACCCTAACTTTAAAAACAAAAAGGGCTTGTTCACGTATGATTTCAACTACATCTTTATAAATTTAATGTGTGTATCAATACTGCCAATGTTATACTTACTCACTACATTAGCTAATCTCATATGGGATTTCCCCTCTCTCTTTCCCCTCACCTCCCTGGGCACATGGGCGTGTATGCATTGTATTGAAAAAAAAAACATTTATACATGTTTTTAAAAAATCACTATATAGTGTGAGAATACACAAGTAATCTATCAACTAATTTTGGAGTAGTGGTATATTCCTCCCCTTCCCCTAAATGGGCATTAATGCGTATGCTTCTAATCTTAATTTTAAAATGCATGTATATACATTCGAAAAATAAAAATTAGCAAAGGCATCTCTTCTTTCTCAGTGAACATTCGGGTGCATGCACCTTTTTAAAAAATAAGAATATGTGTAAACATGTTCAATTATTTCCAAATAATATGTAGAGCATATGACAAGTTGGAAAATAACAAAAACTTAGAAGATTTCAGGCATATGATATTTCAAGTTATTGCAAGGTACTTGCATTCTATTGCATATAGGGTATTGTAAAGTACTTGTATTCTATTGGCCAAAATTTTAAAAATTACAATAGTAGATAATACAACTTGTGGAGTTGGAATATATTAAGAATATGTGGGGCCACACAATAGTAATTTACTTTGAGCTTCGCTTCAAATCTTCCTTCTTACCATCTTATTTGAAACTAGATGTTAGCAAGTGGATTCTCCATTAATATCATGATTTCTTAACATATTATACTCAAGCACCAATTGTCCTCCTCCATTTGGAATACTTGGGGCTCATAACACTCTCAAATGATACTAAGATCCAAAGTTGCACTATCACATGTGTCTTGGTCAAGGCACAACCATTCACCCTTCAGCATCCTCCATCTACGATATTTGAATAACAAGCATAAAGTTTGGTGCATGATAAAGTAGTATTTGGAAAGGAAAGTTAGCTAAGCGACAAAGTGTTTTGATATATCTTCTATTGTAAATGCTTCGATACATATTTCCTATTGCACACTTCCATTCAGAGAATATTTGTTTTTCTCCCTAGCATTATGACCTTGGAAATTTATATAAATAATTATATGTTAAGCCCTAAATGATAATCATTTTAATACAAATCAGCAATCACAATTGTGCCATAAAATCAACCATGGCATTAAGAGGTATCAACCCTTTTGTAATTAGCCCACATATGGAAACAGAAGTATATATTATTATCTATATCAACACAAACATAGATTGAATTTGAAATTGCCACATTGATCAACATGTTTACACAAAATAAAATAAAATGAACATCATAGAAATACTCAAGAAGATTATTTTTTAGAAAGAGAATCCATTGTATTGAATAAAATCTATCTCATTGACTCAATACATTTCATGAATACATGGGTAATACGTAGTAATATTTATAAGGATACATCCAAATGGCATGTAGATCAGAATGGACACCTTTGATTAGCAAGTGAGATGACAAGAGTTATAGGGCTAGCAACGTCGAGTGGCATGTAGATCTGAATAGGCTGAAAGGATTGACATTTCAAAGAATTTTCTAAACCTCAACCTCCAAAATGCCCAATCCATTTGGTACAAAAGGAGAACTCGCCACATAGCAAAGTAGATTGAGAGTTATGTGTTTCACCTAAAACCTATATTGCACCTACATATTGGCAAAATAACTATTGAGATACATGAGCTATGGCAACACAAATATAGGAAAAATTTACCTATGAAACAATTTGTAGAAAACAAGATGGAATCTCTCATTTGCCATGTATCGATCATTGCAAGAACACTTGATTATGCAACTATGATAATTAAAACCTATTAGAAATGATAGATATCAAAAAACACTAATTTCTTATAACCAAAAATATATAATCAAACATATGAATGTCTGCAACACATAAGAGGGAAATTTTACTTATAAGTTGTTTTGCAGAAAAGATACAATAATAATCAATTGTAAAATTAGAACTGATATCAAATCCTATTGTACAAATAACAAAAAAGAGAACACACACACACACACACACACACACACACACACACACACACACACACACACACACACACACACACACACACACACACACACACACACACACACACACACACACACACACACACACGCGCGCGCGCGCGCGTGAGCATCTCAAACTTGTCCAAATTAATCTCTACAAGAAGATAACACCAAGAGTTAGAATAGACATAAATCTCTACTAAAAAATAGTACCTGGTAAAAAATACAAAGACAAAGGAGAGAGAGAGAGAGAGAGAGAGAGAGAGAGAGAGAGAGAGAGAGAGAGAGAGAGAGAGAGAGAGAGTGTGTGTGTGTGTGTGTGTGTGTGTGTGTTTGTGTGTACTTATGCAGTCTTGGCCAAAGTGATCTTTGTTAGAAGACAATAGCACGAGTTAAAAATAACTTTAAGCTCTACAAAAAAAAAGCCAGGAAGAAAACCATAAGACACACACAGAGAGAGAGAGAGAGAGAGAGAGAGAGAGAGAGAGAGAGAGAGAGAGAGAGAGAGAGAGAGAGAGAGAGAGAGAGAGAGAGAGAGAGAGAGAGAGAAGTACCTATATCTCAAGTCCAAAATGATATCTGCAAGAAGAAAACATTCAGATTCAAAAAAGACATAAAAACTTATCGAAGAAACAACATAAAAGACAAAATGTGGAGAGAGACTAGCACATGTATTTTTCTCAAAATCTATATGGAGAAGAAATTGCAGAGGTAAAGTGAGAGATCAAAACCATCATTATCCTCTCGACAGAGCTTCAATTGTAATGAAAATTCACCAGAATGGAGAAGAAAGGGAGAGTAATCAGCCCCTCAATTTTTGGGCAAAACTAATTTTGTGAGAGAGAAAAAAAAATTGAAAATTCACTAATAAAGGAGGGGGAAGTATGAGATCAGAGAAACTCAAAATTTGTGCACTATTTATTCACTCCTTTAAATCCCCTACTATACTTTTTTCTAATAAAAAACCCAAGATTTGGAGAGAGAAGATTCACCCTCCATGGATGTTAACATCCAACCTTCCTATTGGACAGTCCAAATGGCTACTTAACCAAGATGAATCCCTTGGTCATTGCACCATTGTAATAGCATATGTCATTATAGCTACTTACCTCCCCTTGTCATTGTACCATTGTAATAGCATATGTCATAATGGGCAATGCTAAGCATGCAAGGTGAGCGATTTTGATACTCACACAATGGTAGCCTGAGGCCTCTCCTTATAAGTTATGGGGTGTGATGAAGTGTTTAGAATCCGCAGAGTACATAAGAGTAGCTATCTACACTTAAAGAACTTAATACTTATGGGTAGAATGGTACCCGATGTACGTAGTGACTAGTCGAGCCAATAGACTCCAACCTATGCGTCGCAGAGACTGACAACGGCGGTCCCTTGTGTCCGCAGCGGCCATGATGCAGGATGAAGGGAACCTCGCTCCAGTTGGCCAGAGCTAAGATAGCTCGCCTCTTGATCCAATACGCCACTCAGAGAATCTCACAGACCATGTTGTGCCCCGTCGCCACTGCCAAAATCAGGGAATGGTGCCGCGCTTACGATCGCCTGCAAGTTGCAGCGATCGTGCTTCTTTATTTTCAGGTGCATTCATCGTCTTGATTATCTGAAGGATCAGCCTTCCGCTAGGCATTGCTCGATTCTTTTCATCTTTTTCATATGGAGTTTCTCCTCGGATGAAAGAACAACTATCTTGATATCTGACTGATGTGATACTGGAATTGCTTAATGTGAAAGTGTCTGCACATAAGCATCCGCCATGTCATTTATCCAAATCCATATGTTGAGGGCCCCTGGGTTACAAGATGCGCAGTGTTTGTTTGAAGTTTGGCAGCTATCTACATTAAGAGCAGCTAGAAGATGCATGTGCAGACTTTTGATACATGAGTTCTGCAACCGTTGGAGTTAAAGGACATGTACATATGCACGCATGTCACATGCGTGATGCCTGTGCACTTCCTCAACACACACACACACACACACACACACACACACACATACACACGTGTGCATGCACGCAGAGAGAGAGAGAGAGAGAGAGAGAGAGAGAGAGAGAGAGAGAGAGAGAGAGAGAGTCAAATATGCTACAAAGAAGAATTAAACAAAAGGTATTCTGTTATTTGGTTGCAGCAAGGCACTAATGTTGATCCCATTGTTTAGGTAGGGTGTGCCTTGATTGGCTCATTGGGTGCCTCCTACACAGGATTGTTACTGGCCAATCTGGTGATTGCCCTTTTTGCTTTAGTTGCAATCGAAAGTGGAAGCCAAACACTAGGAAGGACATATGCAGTTTTACTGTTTTGTGCACTTCTGCTCGACATTGTTTGGTTTATCCTATTTTCAGTTGAAATCAGGTACAACTCCCAAACTAGCTCTTTGTGATTTTGAAATGAGAGAGTTTTTGAAATGCTTGTTTCTGCGCGCTTATTTCTGATTATTGAAATGGAATTGTTCAGTGTTTCTGTAACCCTTTCTTTTTGTGCAGACAAATTTCTCTCCCTGTGGATGGTGGAAAGTTTACTGCCTTCTCTCTCCAACTAGTGCTGTGGATGCAAATAGCAGGATTTATTGTGCGGTTTCTGTCAGCCTTTTTGTGGCTACAAATGTACAGACTAGGTCTAAACTCGGGTTCAGCAGGTGTTTATCAGCCTCTTGAGCTAGAGGGAGGACTAAGCACCTTTGGCTACCCCAGTCCAGTTTCCAGCCCACATGTTACAGCTCTTCAATCTTCACTAAGTGATGAAGTCCTTGGTGGCTCTATCTACAACCCTGCTTATTATTCATCTTTATTTAGTCCACTGGACCAGTCATATTCTCTTAAGGAGGTCAGTACCTCCACGTTTCAAGTTTTGCTTATTTTGATTAGTCACAAGCATCCTTCCATTTCAGGTAGATTTTCTCAATTCTGCACAAAGCACTTTTTGGTTTCATGGAAGCTTGCCTGGCTACTTCAACTTGCAGCATTGCAGTCCTTTGGGACACAACTTGAGTAGTGCAGTGTAGTGAAACATGTGTTGCAAGTTCGCTTAAGGTCACTGTCCCATAGGATCATTTTTTATGCATGCAGAATGACAAGATTTTTCAGTGTAGCAGTCTGAGCATTGCCAAATCTTCCCTGCTGATGAGGACTTTAGCTGAGACACTATGGATGCTAAGAGAAACCACAATGAGCAAGCTGTAGGCAAACAATATCTTTCGACTCACATGCAAAATGAGGTAGTTGTGGACATAAGTCTCACTTGTTCATATGCTTGAGTAGCAAGATCTGGTGCATCATATATAAGGATTATTAATCTCAAAATGATAGCCCAATGGATTCATAACCATGAGTTATAAGGGTTCACGTCTCAATGGACTCATAGCCACGAGTTATAAAGGGTCAAGCCTTGCTCCTCCCCCCTTTATGATGATGAATAGGGATACTTGTATTACTTGTGGTCTTATTTATGTGACGTGTGGCTCTTGTCCATCTATGGTGAATGCCACCATCTGAGTCACTTGTTGCTTTGCCAAGTCACATCCTTTTCCATTGTCTAGAGGTCACATCCAGTGCCATTTTAAAAATCGAACGTCTTTCCTGGATCCAATGTTGGTTTTGGTTGATGGTGTAGCATGTGCAAGTAATGGCTTGTAGGTAGATGGTTCCATCTTATTACATGGTTGAACATCTAGAATGGCCACATAGCATTGGTTACTACCTTGGGTCACTTAGTTACTATGAGTAATGTGCCTTAGTCTAGGGTGAATGAGGAGTCTGAAGGGGATGACTTGGAGACTTGATTGTGTCAAATGTTGTGTGATCGCTATACTTGAATTCTAGGTCCATATGCAATTAGGTGTATTCATCAGGATGATGGGGTCTTGTAATATGTCGATGCCACTCCTTGTGACAAGTGTGACCTATCATGTTACTCTAGCTCAAGGGTGAGCCCATTTTGCTCTATGGTTGGGAGGTGAGATCGATGTCCATCCCCTTACATTCCTTGATTCTACACCAGTACAATTTGTGTTACTTTATGCATGCAGCATAGTTATCAAGGGTTTTTGAAACGGGAGGTATGAAATGGGTTTTATAGGTTTCATACAACTTTCGTAAAATGTTAGTAACAGGTTTCATTTGAGATGAAAAAAAAGTATGAAAGCTTTATATACGTATACTATATGACTCATGTGATGTATAAAACATAGATTGACATTATTAATTATTCGATACAATGCAAATGAGCATTCAAAATAGCATCAATATTTGCTTGCATCATGGTCCACTATTTGTGCCCCAACATCAACTTTAGTTGTAAAAGAAGCTATCAATATAGGCAATCATCATGGATAACAACTCAAAACAAAACTCTAGCAATCAATGCTAGTATCCATGTCAATGTGTTAAATAGATCCATGATAAATAATGATTATAAAATTCCCAAGACATTTAGGATATGGCATTTGTGAAAGTTTAAAATAGGTGTTTCATATGTTTATGAAACATGTAGATATGAAACGAGTTTCCTCACCTTGTGAAATAGGTTTCTTGGCAACTATGATATGTAGTGAACATAGGCATTTATTTGTAACAGAGCAACAACTTGCTCTTGTGAGGTGGTTTTAGTGCATAGATCATCGCAACACTCATAGGATTGTGATGATCCAAGCTTGATAGGTCTAACCTACTCTTTGGATATGACAATGACATGGGAAACACATGCTAGTAGGTGGTGCAAATGGTGAGAGCAGTCTTATGGTATACTTGTGTAGAGTAGTACACATTCGCTATTGCCTATGGATTGTAGAATCAATTGTGTGCAAACTCATGTTTAGAATGGTTCATGCTTGTTGCCATTGATAAGTATAGAATGAGGGAAATTATACATGGCACTTGTGTGCAGAATGGTTGATGCTTTGCTTCAATCTAATGAGTCTAGAATGGATTGTGTGCAAACTCCATCTTTTTGTTAGCAGTCATGTGCATCTTGTACAATCATCTTCTACTTGTGAATCTTGGTTTGAGTGAGACGAGGACATTAGGAACTCCAACATTTAATCAGTCAGCCATGCCATGTGATGGAGGATGCAGCTCTGTTTAGAGCATGCGTTTCTTTTTCAATTAGTTTTTGGGATGTTCACACTAGCCCATGGTATTTTCTAGCGTTTGCATTTCTTTTCCAATGGTGGTTGGAGGGTTTGTTCACACTTGATATGAGGCAATTGACATTTTTTGGAGGCTCTTGCATTTGTAGAGCTTACTATGTTTTGGTTTCTAGTGTGTTGCTCTTCCATTTCGAGCATCGACTTGATTTGTGTTTGTATCAATAGCAAGTCATTTTTGTGTTTTCAACACTTTTCTTCATGAGCCTCTGCTCTGATTAATGGTTATTGCGCTCAAGATTCATTGGATGGATGACACACATCGACACCTCTCTCAGTCCCCTCCCTCGAGTCATTGGTTGTGGAATAGCTTTGCCCTTGAGCATTTTGTACATTTTTTCTGTCATTTATATCATCGATTCATTCACTTGAAGGTTCTCTTTCTTCTGTTTGTGTTTGCGTTTTGCGTTTAGGATTTGCATTTATTACATTACTGGTTGAGTTACTATGTTTTAGCTGTGTTTATATTGTGTGTTTTCTCTATGCAAACCCTACCTTATCTTTACATGGTATGAGAGCTGGTGCTCTTTTAAAGAGTACTCAGTGGCTATTGTGGATAGCTTGGTTTTATGCAAGGTACATGAAGTTAGGAACAAAATGTAACTAATTCATGATGGCTCAAATAACTCTATCTTTGAATCTTTTGATGCCTCCTCTAGCTACTCCTTCAATGGAAACCCTAAGGAGACATTATGGTCTTGATTTGGAGGACAATGCTCCTTTTACTAACCTTTCTTGTAGGGATCACTTACTGAGGCTCAACTCTTCTTCGGCTCATGAGGACGTGAAATTTTGAGATGTTTAATCTTGCCAATAACATTTGATTAAGATATTAGTCAAATGTGCAAGGTTGTTTAGCACGTGTAATACGCATGGTAGTTATTTCATGGTAATAGGCCCAGGACCTTGAGGATGCAGTGGGTTCCAAAGGCAAAAGTTGTAATAAGTTATGTCTGACAGGTATTAAATGGTACCCGGTGTCAAATTTGGGCCTAGACTAATTTATTGGCTACTAATATCATTTTTGATGTTAGAGACTAGGTATTAATTAATTAATTAATGCCGATGTAAGGATCAATAATTGCTTAGGGATACTTGGAAGACAAATTGGCCCAACCAATTTAATTTTTGGTTGAAGAGATTACTTTTTTGAGCATTAGAATAATTATTAAAATAATTTTCAGAATAATATTTTAAAAATTAATTTAGTAAGCTGGATAATGTTGAAAAGTGGGATTAGAAGGTTGCCACTTGGCAAAACTTGCCCATGCAAGTGGGAAAAACGTTTTTAGGGGCTAGTGGAGTGTATTCCAACCATTGTGAGAGAGAAGGCTGTTAGAGAGCAAGGAGAGGTTGCTGATGTGATTCGCAGCTACTAGGGACCAGTCCTATAGCAAGTGACAGCAATTTGGAGCCCTCCAAGAGTAGGTGATAGTAGCCCAAGGCACCTTTTGGTGCAGGTGACATCAGATAGAAGGGGGCGACAATATTTTCGGTGGTTCTAACTTGTAGGTGATAGCTTGCATGGCTGTTTGAGTAGGGCGGCAGCAGTTTTTCAGTATTTCTTGCGATGAAACTCTGAAATTTCTCTCTTTGTAGCATTCTCTCTCATCGCCTAGCAATCTCTCAAGTTATTTTAGCATTTTCTATCATTTTGAGTAATCCGAGGAAGATATTTAAGTCAATCTCTATTGTAAACCCTAATTTCCAGAAATTAGGGTTTTGATAGTTGCCTTGGGATGCATGCTCAAAATTGAGGGCCTAGGACTTGAATTTCAATAGGTGAAATTAGGGAATTTCAGAGAGATTCAAGAGACTAGCCAACCAATATCAGATTTGGGGCTGAATTTGTCTTCCAAGGAGTAGGGTAAAGGCCAATCTCTAAGCAAAGCAAGGGGCAAATGATTTGGAGGCTTGCTTGTCAGTTGTTTTGATAGCAAGAGGCACTTGGATTAGCGGAGGAGATTAGAGGATCTTAGTTGTACTCCATTCATTTGCAAAGTAAGATAAAGAAATATTACAAAAAGGAGCGCCAATTTTGTGGCCAAGAGGTTGTCCATTGTCCAAGATTAGGTGGTAACATTTGCATTTTCAGTTTATGTGAATTTTATGCTTGCTGTAATTAGTGTTAACTTAGGTTATCACCACCCTATCTGAGAAGGAATGCTGGTTTCACTTCGTCTCATACTCCTTCACAAGGTGCATCTTAGTTGGAAGACTTTGTTGATGAGACTAATCACCTCTTAGTTGAGGAAAGGCTATCCACTTACGACATAAATGAAAGTTCAAACTCTTTACAACAATCGAGCCTAGTGGTAGGTTTGTACAATCCATTTTTGTGTGAGTTAGATTTTGTCTATACTGCTCCTATTATGCAAGAACCAACTATAAGTCACCATTGAGACCTAGATTGGTATTGGTATGGTTTTGAAGAAAACTCTATGTTCACAGATGTTGCATGGGTAATCCTTAATCCTCTATTTTATTTGAGTATGAGTTTGGTACTTCCCATTCACCTTTACAATTCTCACTCTTCCCTTCTACATTTACTTCACATTTAGATTTCTCTTCTTTCAATCTAGATCCTTACTTTAGATCTACCATAGTTATCCAGTCATAGCACATGTTGTCTTTGATGCACATCAAGGTTTTAGGTTATTACTAGACACTCAGAAGTATACTACTTTGCATCCTAGTACACCACTAGTGGGAATGCCACTCTTTAACACTGTCTTACACACACCTGTGAGTGTGTTGCTCTCTGTCCTTTGATCCTATTGTGTGGAGAATCCCTCTCGTATATTAAACTGCCCTCCTTGGTTTCTCTAATGCATGAATCCCCATCTTGTGTTAACGAGTCACCTTCTTCTTTGAAGGAAACAAGGAGTGGAAAGGAATCATTCTACATTTAGGCCTAATTCTACTATCCTCGATTAACCCTAATCATGGACCGTGTTATGATGCCGATAATAAGTCTCCTTTTTTGAAGGAAAAAGGAGCGATACACTCACACCCTCACAAAAACCCTCCTAGCACTTCTTGCCTAAAAAGAATAGGTTTTGTACATTATGCTTCAAACTAGGTCATGTAGATGATAATTGTTGCTCAAAGGCAAAGGGTCTTAGACCCACACCCAAAATCACCTCATTCCTAGCTAAGGGTCTTCTACCCACACCAAAGCTGAATCCAATCCGCATTCGTCAACTAACCTTAGCCCCTTCCGACTGTGGTAGTGCTACTCCAAATTGCCCAAGTATCACCTTGGAGAAGAAACTTTGCATACTCTTGGTTGACGACTTTTCTTCCACGAAGGACCACATCTTCAAAATGGAGGATATGGGGGATGAGCTTGCATGCTTCGGATAGACGATATCTTAAGAGGATATGGCCATGGTCCTTCTTACCCAATTGCCATCTCTTGAGTACGATGTGTTCTACACTAGCCTTTTGACATTGAGAGTACGTGAGACTCTTCTTTGGGAGGAGTTAGCCCCGCTTGTCTTGGAGCATGACGAGCATCTTATAGAGATAGGAGCCAACGGATTTAGCTCTACTAAAGCTTTTACTATAGGTACATTAGGGGGAAACAAGAAGACGAATAATAATAAGAAATAGGATGAGAAGAAGGATGAGAAAAAGTGTAAGCCCAAATGCCCACATTGTGGGACTGCCACTAATCTTGAGGAGAAGTGTCGGTAGAAGTACCTCCGTTTAAAGCCAAAGGATGGTTCGAAGGATTGAAGGCTAGCCCCTCTACCACGGAGTCTGTTTTTGTGGATCTATTTAAGGTGGAGGATATCGCTTTTACTTCTTCCACTGAGGAGAAGCTATGGCTCGTTGACAGTGGGGCCACTTGTTATATGGCTTACCGTGAGGATTGGCTTTAGGATCTCCATTCCAGAGGGGGTTTGGTCACCATTGGTGGGGATCATTCCCCTTCTGCCCAATTGTCAGGCCTTAGTAGAGCCAAAGTCCTTTATATTCCAGATTTAGGCTTTAACCTTATTTTTGTCCATGGTTTGACGCAGCTAGATACCCAAGTGGTCTTTATCCAGGTCTTAGGATGTTGTGATTGTTGAGGACTCTTCTATAGGTTCTATTGTTTGGACATGTACTTTGGAGAGTGGGCTTTATGAGCGCATAGCCCTTGCTACACGAACTTCTCAGGCTCCTTTTTCATACCCATTATGAGCACCTCCACTTTGATGCCATACAAAAGGATTCTTGGAAGAACTTAGTGGAGGGTCTCCCTAATTTTCCTCCTGTTTGCACATTATGTGCTAGTTGCTTACAAGGCAAGCAACATAAGCAGCCTTGTCCATAGGTTGCTTCATGGAGGGCTACTACACTGCTCGAGTTGGTTCACACCAACTTATGCAGACATATGGGCACGGCCTCCCTTGGGAGGGCCAAGTATTTGATGCTGATTCTTGATGATTTCAACAATTATACGTGGTTGTACAGTTATAAGTGGTGCAGCAATGGAAGCATAAACAACATGCTGAAATAAATTACTGAAACACAAGACGAGAAAGAAAGAAAGAATGAACACAAATACAGATGAGAACTCAGATGTATGCTCGGGAAACGGAATCCATATTGAACATGAGACAGTAGCATACAATAGTGGGTCACTGGTTGTGTGGGCACCTTGGCATCGGCTCCTTTCTCCCCAGAAGAATCCACAAATGATGGCTGAAGTACACCAGAGGAGGAGCCCCAACAATATATAGGCATAAAATGGGGGGAGCAATAAATGTAGTCGGCCAGCATTAAATGCTCCCCAGCCCTAAAAAGGGCACCAAAAAATGCTAGAAAAAATACTAGAAAAAAAGGCCACATCCTCTGCAGTAGCACAGACTTACACTTGAGAGCTGACTAATCTACTAACACCCTCTCTCAGATCAGCGGTGATCTGATACAATACAATAGTACAATGATGGGTAATAATAAACTATACAACATAGAATCACTAGAAGAACCATGGATATCCAAGCAGTGAGTGGCCAGCCCACCACCAAGATGCCTCGGAGAGTATCTAACATCGATGTCAATCATAACAACACCACCTGGAAATAGAGAAGAATCATAGCAGCTCTCTGTGTTATGTCACCTATGTCACTCAGGACATACCAATCTGCCAAACATGTCTCTGAACATGTGACCATGGAATCCCCGCTGTCGGCCACAACTGCCAAAGTGTCCCTTCATGTGGGCTCCAGACGAAAGCCTCTTGCTCTCTGTCAAGTAACCAGCCCATCATGAACCTGGATGTCAATCCTAGCTCCAGGATTTGTACATGCCAGAACACATCGGACGATGTGTTAGGGATGTCCCTCTCTGGATCTTGTGCATCTGTATAGACATATATTTGAGGCACGGCTGTCCCATCTCACCACCCTCTCACACTCCGTCTCTGGCACTGGAGAGTCGTGAGGGATGACCGCATCACCACCACTAGCAAGTAGTTCAAGAAGGGGCCACCAAGCCCTTTCCACGATTCGAAGAAGAGGATCCCTTCCGTGCCTTGGATTGCGCCTTGGCTGGAGGATTGGAATCGAAATCTGAGGCATATGATGACTTGTCGGAGGAGTTTGCATCCCACTTTGTCTTCTGCTCCTTTTTCTTCCTGGAAGCCACTAACTCTTTGCAGTCCTTCCTTAAATGACTGTTCTTTCCACAGTGGTAACATTGGGCCTTCAACTTCATCAACTTGGAACCCCTCTCTGAAGCTGCAAGAGCCTCACCTGAACCTCCATGGAGCGTATCATCAGGGGATGTACAAGGAGGAGCCATTTGGAGAGGATTGAGAAAAGAAGTAGAGAAAAGAAGGTATTTAGAGAGGGAACACAGCCAAAACACAACCAAAAACACAAAAAAATAAGAGTTCACATGCAATATAACCCAAAATCTGATGAAACTAAGCCAAAATCTGCTGCACAAAGTCAAACAATTAGTTCAAAACTGCCAGAAACAGCAAAAACGGCCTGTTCTGCCAGTCGCCTAGCCCAAAATAGTGCTGAAAACAGCAAAACACAAGCCGCACACTGCATAAACAGGTGTAGGGAACTGTCGCCAGCAGCCTGATGATGAAAACACAGGCAGCAGGAGGTGTTGGATAGGCAAGCGATGTAGATGCTGATCAAAACGCAAAGTATGGAAGCCAAAATCTGGTCGCAATCAGGTTGACAGCAGTTGCTAGGGCAGCAGAGGGGTAAATCAGTCCTGAAAGCAGCAATAAAACATAGCACAAGGTGTGCACAACCTGAAATCTGAAACCATGTTAGAAGTGGTGCAGCAATGGAAGCATAAACAACATGCTGAAATAAACAGCTGAAACACAAGACAAGAGAAAGAAGGAATGAGTGAACACAAATACAGATGAGAACTCAGATGTATGCTCGGGAAACGGAATCCATATCGAACACAAGACAGCAACATACAACAGTGAGTCATTGGCTACGTGGGCACCCTAGTACCGTCTCCTCTCTCCCTAGAAGAATCCACAAATGATGGCTGAAGTACACCAGAGGAGGAGGAGCCCTAGCAATATATAGGCATAAAATGGGGGGAGCAATAAATGTAGTCAGCCAGCATTAAATGCTCCCCAGCCCTAAAAAGGGCACCAAAAAATGCTAGAAAAAATACTACAAAAAAAGGCCATAGCCTCTGTAGCACAGCCACACACTTGAACTGACTAATCTGCTAACATGTACTTCTTGGTGTATAAGAGTGAGGCATACTTCAATTTCTGCGAGTGAAAGGTGTTTGTTGAAATGTAAATGTCTTTCAAGGTTCTAGGTGTATGAGTTGACTATGGCGGCAAGTTTTGTTGTAATGGTTTTTCTAAGTTTTGTAGGGATCATGGCATTTGGATGGAGTATTCGCATCCGAACTCACCATTAGAGGATGGTATGATGGACCATGCCAATCAGACCACGCTTGAGATAATTTGATTGATGTTGGAGCATCATAGTCTTCCTTGCCCCCTTTGGAGTGAGGTAGTTGCTACAACAATACATATCCGCAACTGATCTTTGACTTGCACATTATTGGACATGACTCCATATGAAACTTTCTTTGGAAAGAAGCCTTTTGTGTCCCACTTTTGCATCTTTGGGTGTGATGCTTATGTCCATGTAGACAAGAAGAAACAAGATGGTAAACTATTGACTTCGGTCTTCGTGACTTACAACCCGACAATGAAGGGCTATAGACTTTACAACCCTTCGATACGAAAGATTGGCTTTGATGAAGCTTTAGCCTTTGATGATCCCATTGATGGTGCTTCTTGTGCAGGTGGTTCTTCATCATTGATTGACCCACACCATCCCCCTGTCCCCCCTCCCCCCCGGGCCCAAATCACTGCACACATCCCATTATCTCCACCCCCTCCTTCTAGGTAGCGATTTAACCCTTGGACACCCGTTCTTCTTAGACTCCCTCCCCTCCCTCCCCTCCCTCCCCTCCCTCCCCCTCTGGCTCCTCTTCCATGCTTGATGGCTCCTTCTATTCCTTCTTCATTGAGGACTCTACTCCTTTTCCATCTCCTCAAGTGTCTTTCAGCGGACTTGAGCCGTCTGAGGAGGAGCCTTCTCTGATGAGGGGGTTGTACTTTTACCCAGTGGGGGGGGGTTTTTTTTCCCAGACAGGTGCACTATAGGTACTAGAGACCTCTCGGTCTCCCTTGGAGTAGGATGAACCTATTACCATTCCTTGGTGGTATTGACGGCTCAGGGAGGATTTAGGTGTTCTTCACTTTTCTATGATCTCTTTAGGCCCATATAGATTAGCTAGGATATGGGCCCAGAAGGACAGTTCACTCTTTTTTATGTCTCAAATTCTTCAGGATCATGACCCTACTATAGTTGATGAGGCTTTTGTATAGGATATATGGCATCGTGCTATGCAAGAGAAGCTCGATTCTATCGAGCGAAATTAGACTTGGGAGTTGGTTCTGCATCCATGAAAGTGGAAGGTGATTGGTGTGAATTGGGTCTTTAAGGCCAAGTACTTGGCTGATGGATTCTTGAATAAGCACAAACCTAGGCTTGTTGCCAAGGGATTTACATGGAGGGCAGGGTTGAATTATTCAGAAACTTTCACATCTATGGCTTGGATGTCTACTATTTGAGCTATCTTGGCTTTTGCAACCCATCATCGTTGGCTTGTCTTCAGATGGACATCAAGTTTGACTTTTTGAACGACATTCTAGAGAAGGAGATATATGTTTCATAGCCTCTTGGTTTTTTTGTGTAGGGGAAGGAGGATCATGTCTATTGATTGTAGAAGGCCCTCTATGGCTTGAAGCAAGCTCCTCAGGCTTAGCATTAGAGGATTGATCAATCTTCCTCATAGAGTGGCTTCCATCGCTAAGATCATGGCTCCAACCTTTATTACAAGGTTGTGGGTGACAGATATGTTTTAGTCATCTTGTATGTGGATGACTTGATTATCATAGGGAGTGACTCACAAAGCATGTATGACCAAGACTGAAACACAAAGTATCATGAGGACCTGTATTTTTGAAACCTCACTTAATATGTGGATTAATTTTTAATCACATGATTAAGTAAATGTTGCACATGTGAGGTATAATTGGGGTTAGAGTAAATTTACGAGCCTTGGACTCGAGAAAATCACAAGATGGCAAAGGCAAAAGTTGCTATAAGTTATGCTGCACAGGTACTTGGTGGTATTTGGTGCTAGTTGTTGGCCTAGGTTATTCATTTGGCCATAAGTGTCAGTTGATGACACTAGGGAAGTGGCGTTTAATGGTACCTAACGCCAATCTGATGGTCAAAGATGGCGCAGAGACACTTTGGAATGGAAGTTGCCTAGCCAATTTAATTATTGGTCAGTCAGATTATTTTTCAGGGCACTAAAATAATTATTAGATTAATTTTCAGTATTTAAAGATTGAAAATTAATATTTAATTATGGATAATGCTGGAAAAACCATTTGGAAAGGCTGTTACTTGTCAAAAATGCCCATGCAAGTTTGAAAAACGTCTTTAGAGATTGGAGAGAGCCATTTTTAGTGTATTTAGCTTGCAAGAGAGAGGGAGGAGATGCTGCTGGTCTGATTTGTAGCCATTGGAGGACCTTTTGAGGCAGCTAGGGGCAAGAGAAGACTAATCAACAGCAAGTGATAGCATCTATAGGCTGTTGAGACAGGGTAGCAGTAGGAAATGACTGATTTTCTTCAGATCTTTACATCTACAAGCTGTTGAGACAAGGCAGCAGTAGTAAATGATAGATTTTCTTTAGTTCTTTGCGAAGAAAGTTTGAATATTCTCTCTCCTTAGCATTCTCTCATATCTCCTAGCCTTACTACAGTCTTACTTGGAAGATCACAGCCTTGAGATCACCAAAGGTTGATAAATTTCAGATTTCTTTGCTATAAATCCTAACATGCAGCAGAAATTAGGGTTTAGCAGTAGCCTTGGGAAGCACGCTAGAAATTGGAAGCTCCAAGACTTGGATTTAAGAGGGCTGAAGTTGTTTTTAGCCTATTCAAGTGGAGGGACTAGCAAATCATTGAATTTGGGGCATTTTCCATCTCCATCAAAGCGGATGAAGGCCAATTGATTGCCCGAATCAAGGGGCAAATTAGATTGAAGACTTGCTGGTCATTTTAGACAAGGGGAGTTGGAATACCGAAAGGGATTGGGAGAATCCCATTGTACATCAACTTCTTCTTCAATTAAGTTAAATAAATACCGAAAGGTGTGCTAGTTTTGGGGCCAACAGGGTGTCCAATGTCCAAGATTATATTGTAAAGCATGCATTTCAGTTTTGTGAATTTGTTAATTGCTGCAAATAGTGCTTAATTAGGTTATTTATCACCCTATTCGAGGAGGAAGGCTGGTTACATAGACTCAAATAAAGACAAGCAAAACTCAAACCCTATACGTAGAATGCAAAACACAAAATACGAAAACTCAAAACTCAAACACAGAGATAAATGCAGGGAGAAGAAACTCTGAAGTGAATGAATGCTATAAATGAATGTAAGAGTGTATAGAATGCCCAAGGGTAGAGCAATGCGGTATCGGAGAGTGACGTCCATCGAAGACAGATCCCAAGTGTTGTGACTACCAGTTGGATTGTTTGAGTGTGGGAAATACCAAGACTGTAGAGTGTTAGGGAACTAAGGCAACATCAGGAGAGGTATTTGCTGATGTAGATGGCCTATTGGGTAGCAAAAACGCGGGTATTGCAGTAGTCGCCTAGTAGAAATAGTAGTAGCCTGTCACTTGGCACCGGATACTGAAAACGCAGGTTGATCATGTCGTATGATGATGCAATAGATGGAGACTTCCAAACAGTACACGATAGTTGAAAACAGGTTACCTAGGGTTAGATAGTTATGGGCTGCAGTCAATGATGGTTGGACAACAAATGGTAGGTGGTTGATAGTTGAAATCTGTACGATAGAGTGAGAAACCTGCACAAAAGGATGAGATTGAATGGTGGGCAGCCGGTCTATTTATAGATGTTGAAGGGTGCCTCAAAAACTTGGGGTTTTGGGGGACCATTGAAACTCTCTCGAACTGCGCACCAAATTTGGGTTTTTCATTAATTAAGCATACTTCGAGATTGTTTAAAAATGCTAATAAGTTGTAAAGCGTGTTTTAGCTCAATTCCCCCTCTTAGGCCCAGAACTGAGCCTATTAGGAAAGGCCGACGATGTTTACCCCAAGGTATCCCACCCCAAAGCAGCCAGGGCATCGGACAAAGGGTGCACATCTGCTGCCCAGTGGCCTACCAAGACTATCGAAGCGATGGTTATTTTACCAAGGGAGTCCGAGTAGTCACCCCAGAGAGAATAGAGTAGTAGACAATGGGTGCTTGTTGGCTGCCTAGTGGCCTACCAAGCCCTACAAAGGCGGATGGAATCACATTAAACTTTTTTGTTTTTTTTGGGTGAAAAGTCAATTTTCGGGGTGGTGGTCGATTAAGTAACAGTGACCTAGAAGACGAGAGTAGGGATGGTACACCCAACATATCACAAAACAGTACAAGCTTACCCAATCACTTGAGGATGTCAATGACAAGGAAAAGGTGAAGAAGTATCATGCGAAGAAAGATGGTGGTGTAAGCCATCGATGGAAACAACTTAGGATCCGTCTAGTGGTGCTTTGCACAATGAGATGCATAGTATGCTACATGTTGAAGAATGCTCATGTAGTAGGTGCCACTTGGATAATGTTCCTCCTGGGGAAATTGTTCACTTGCCCGTGCCCTAGTACAAAGATGATGAAATCATGCAATGCATAGGGGAAGGTACAATAGGAGGGGAAGGCTGATGTTGAAGATAAGTGTTGAAACTTGTAGAATACCAAGAAGGGTAGAAACCCCCTCTCAACCTGGATGTTGATGTTGAAGAAGGAAGAGGAGCCGGAGAATGTCGGTCTTCATGTGGTGCCAAGAACTATGTGGATGAAGATGATGAAGCATTCCTACTGGAAGAGCAAGGATAGAAGTCACCGCCATGATAGCATCCAAAGAGATGCTGCATGATCAGCCTCGAGAGGGTAAGCCTCCATGCTGGTAGAAGAGCGAAACTCCAAGTAGATGGAACCATGAAAGGAACGACACGCATCTCCTGTCTCTAGCCGAGGAAGGACTGGTGCAAGCCTGCATGTTAGCTTTACATTGAAATACAAGACCCTACAAAAGAGATTTAAAAATTTGTAAGTACCGATGTGAATAGTAAGATGCTCCAAAAAATAAAATTGAAAATAAAATAAAAGAAAACAAAGCTAAGTGCCATGCAATGAGTATGGAAGTATGTAGCAGAAGTCTTAAAAGAGAAAGGTTAAGTGTTTGGTCACCATCGCATATGGCAAGGTGAGGAAGTGGTCCTAGAAGGTATAGTGGATGCCCTAGAAATGGATGCGTAAAGTGCAATAGGTGAGTCACTAGCAAACCAATCAACCAATCTGTTAAGAGTAGTAAAGGAGATAGGTTGCTGAGACTGTCTGTGTGTCACATATCTAGTAGCCACTAGGGTAGATGGAGCATATGATGCAGCAGCGGGAGGTGTAGCCCCATTGGATTGGCCAGCTGGAGTGGAGGCAGTTGCAACAATTTGTGGTGGTTTTCTAGGAGGAAGACCTTGGGCCTTGGTACAATACTCCTCGTCCACATGGCCCGACCTTTGGTAGTATATGCAAAACCTATTTTTCTTAGAAATTGGTTTTGCTAAAGGTCATGCTTCTTTGGTTTTATTGGAGGAAGTGGTGTCACTCTTGTTTTGGCTTGCCTTTGCATCTTGCGAGTTTTTGCCATTGGTGGTTTTCCCTCCTGAAGAAGAGACAACCAACCCTAGCCCCTCTGAATGGATGGGTGTGGAGGACTTATTGTGGACTTGATCATGTATTTGTTAGGTAACTTTTTCAAGAAGAACGTGACTTGGTTGTCATCTAACTTTGGCCAACTTGACTTTTAGATCATTCCCTTCCTTAATGGAAAACTCTTGAAGCTCAAAATTGAGATTGATACATTGAGTGCGACCTCATGCCGCATATCCAACACTCAGATGTGAGGGGAAAATGCTGTAATTTAGAGTGGAACTCAAGAAGCAACCCTTGCATTAACTCAACATTGGCTGTGGCATTGTAGGCTCTCCAACGAATGTGATTAGGATGAGCTAATGGAGGGCCCATTGGTATCAATGACGAGGTTCCAAAGTCCGTGAGATTCAAGTACTTGTTGCATGAAGTTTGGCCAAGTTGTGAAATTCGACATGTTAAAACGAGTCTTATCCGTGAAGGCATTCTTGGCCGTTGCAACAGGAGTGGTAGTTCTAGGAGATGTGGGGGTAGGGTGAATAGGGGGGATAAGGTGGAGGAGTGGAGTACACTTGGGAAGGAATGCTAGAGTGCCCACCATGTATACGATAAGTGTGCATAGCGGATCCAAATGTGGGAATGGGTGAACTGGGGGGGGGGGGCATGGTAACCACTTGAGAAGCCCATGGGGGCATGGTAACCACCTGAGAAGCCCATGGTGGAGAGATAGGGGTGTGGGAAGCAAAGGATGGAAATCCTTACGTAGGAGAGGCCCAAGGGATGTGGGACGACAATCCATATATAGAGGATGGATATGCTTGCATTTGAAAGGTTGTGTCGGGGGTTTGTGAGTGTCCGAGGGTAGTGAGAGGGATGCCCATTACACTTGTCCCAGAGTGGAAGGATGTGGTGAAGTGGGGGTATGTGGGAGGTATAATGTTAAAGAGTGGTGTTCCCTCTAATGATGCACGAAGAGGTGGAGTGACTGGAGGGTAGGTAGATGGTGGAAGGGAGAATGAGAAGGTGTTAGGAGCGGAGATGGAAGATCCAACCCTTAGTGTGCTTTGAGCAGAAGTGGAATGTAATCCAAGATTTTGGAATGAAGATGTGAGTAGATCAGAATGTGAGAAGATAGTGGAGGGATGGAAGGGAGTTGAGAAGTGTGGTTTACTTGCTTAAATGAAAAAATGGTAGAGACATACCTGATGAAGGGTATCTGCTTCAAGAGCCTCTATTAAAGTTAACATACTGAAAACCATCCAGTTCCTGTACGCCAAAAGGAGAAACAAGAGAGGGTTTTGGCTCATATGACTCAAAAGGGTTATATGAACATGACATAAGGCCTGGTTGAGATAAAGGAGATGGATCGCAAGACGCATCGAATGTCATGGTCCCTCCAATATTAGAGATGGCCAGTCTCACCAATCGGTCCAGATGAAGTAGTAGCACTCGTTGGAGGAGTGTAAACCGAACTATACGTGATGCGCAAGTAATCAAACTCTTCATCTATAATATAACCAAAAAGAGAAGAAGAAGATGGTAAAGGTGAAGGTGTGTCTACCTCCTCCTCGAAACCATAATGCCTTCTCAAAGCCTCTAATGATGGAGAAGTTTGATAGAGCTTCATAGAATTCGAAGAAGTTGCTTGAGACATTATGAGTCAAAATCGAGTCAAGTGCGAGTCTTACACAAAGGCTAGCCTCCGCAATCACTGCAAGATACTTTTTAGAAGAGCATTGGCTCTAATACCATGTGAAGATATGCTAGGGTTTGCATTGAGGAAAAACAACATGTACGATCAAGATTGAAACACGAAGACTTAGACAGAGACAAGCAAAACTCAAATCCTAAACACAAAACGCAAAAACTCAAAACTCAAACACAAAGATAAACATAGAGAGAAAAAACTTTGAAGTGAACGAATGCTATAGACGAACGTAAGAGTGTACAGAATGCCTAAGGGTAGAGTAATGCAGTATCGGAGAGAGACATCCATCGGAGATGGATCCGAAGTGCTGTGACCACTAGTTGGAGTGTTGGAGTGCGGGAAACACCAAATGCTGATCACCAAAGTGTTAGGGAACGTAGGTGACAATAGGAGAGGCGTTTGCTGATGCAGACGGTCTACTGGACAACAAAAACGTAGGTACTACAGTAGTTGCCTGGTAGGAGACATGGCTGTAGCTTGTTGCCTGGCATTAGATGCTGAAAACACAGGTTGATCAGGTGCCATGATGATGCAGCAGATGGAGACCTCCAAACAGCATGGCGATGGCTGAAAACAGGCCGGCTAGGGCTGGATAGTCATGGGCTGTAGTCAGTGATGGCAGGACAGCAGATGGTAGGTGGCCGATGGTTGAAATCTGCATGGTAGAGTGAGAAACCTGCAGAAAAGGATAAGGTAGAATGGTGGGCAGCCTGTCTATTTATAGATGTTGAAGGGTGTCCCAAAAAATTAGGGTTTTGGGGGACCACTGAATTCTCTCGAACCGCGCACCAACGCTTCTATGCTTCATCACACCAGGTTGTTGGGTCTTCAAACACTCACTTCCATGATTTGAGAGGGGTTGTTAGCTTGCTATTTTATTCTGTCAATCTGTTAGCTCTTGGTTGTGAGTTCCGTCAGAATTTGATGGAGAGAGAGGAGCTGACTGTGTTTGTCATTCAGTTTTGTGTGCAGTTCATCCCCTGGATCAGCCCTGTTTGACATTGATCAGCTTCAGATTGCAGCGATTCTGCCCAGCAGCCGCAATGCCATCATCCTTACTGCCCAGATGGCAGCCAACTGCATTAAATGCAGTTGGCCAGCTGGCAGCAGTTAGCTAGTTGCTTGTCGGCCAGTTTTGGCATATTTTGGCTATTTATTAGCCACTGTTTGGCTGGGGCAGATTATTCTCTTCTTCTTTTGCAAGCTTTTGACCGTGAGAGTCAAATTGGTGTCCGTGGATGCATTTTGGAGCAGGAATTGCAGCTAAAATTTGGGGCTTTCTCATGTAACTGATATATTAGCCCGTGATACGGCTGCAATTTCTTGTGGTGTGCTGTAGCACAACATTTTGTACCTTTGAAAATTAATTTGCGGATCTGAAATTTCTGCAATTACTTAAATTTTCATTGCTGGTTGGTACTTCTTTGTATTGTGGTCATTTGTGTGACATTCAGGCTTACATTTTTGACCTTTGTGTCACCTTTGAGCTGTAAATCATGGCTGGTAGTAGTGATAGCAGCAATCTTTTGCACATTAAAAAGCTTGAGGGTGCACACAACTTTGCTATACGGCAGAAGCAGTGCTATAATGTCTTGCTGTAGAAGAAATAGGTGAAACCCATCAAAACAAAAGGAGTAAAACTAGCAACCATGGATCAAGAGGAGTGGGATGATTTAGATGAGCTTGCACGCTCTACCATAGAGCTTGCAATGTTAGACACTTTGCTTTTCAACATCAAGAAATTGAAATCTACCTATGATGTGGCAAAGACTTGAGGAGTCGTATGCTCAAAAAAATACAACCAACAAGGTTTATTGGTTGAAAAAATTGATGGACCTTCATATGAAGGTACAGCCATGTCTGCACATTTGAATGAGTTTAACTCTATCTTTAGCTAGTTGATTGCCTTGGAATTTCACATTAATGAGGAGTTCAAGGCAACAATTTGCTATGTACCTTGCCTGAAAGTTGGGACACTTTTAGGACAACGATGAGTAACTCGAATGCTATGCTGTTATATTCAGATGTGGAGAGCTCTTTACTCATGGAAGAGCTCAATAGGCAAAATATTTCAGCAAATAAGTCTTCCAATGCACTGCATACTAGAGGTAGATTCCAGTAGAAGGGGAACTCTAACAACAAAGTATGCAACAAGTCTCGTGGAAAAAATGTGGAGTGCCATCATTGGGGCAAAAAATGGCATTTCAAGTGGGATTGCTTTAAGTGGAAGAAAGAAAAGAGCAAAGGCAAAAACAACACTGATGATAACAAAAAGGACAATCAACATACAAATGAGAGCAATGTGAAGATAGAGGAAGTCAATGTAGTTAGTCACAAGAGAGATAGCGGCAGTGATGTACTCTTTGCTTCTTCTTTTAGTGCATAGTCATTGATTGCAGATTTTGATGATGATATGTATATCTGGATTCTTGATTCAGGTGCATCATTCCATGTAACACTACACCACGAGTGGCTCTCTAACTACATTGGTGGTAGACATGGTGTTATCTACTTGGGGGACAATTATGCATGTGACATTGTAGAGATTGGTAGTGCGCAGTTGGCATTCAGCATGGTTCAGTGTTCACTTTGCATAATGTGAGGCATGTACCCTAGCTCAAGAAGAGCTTAATAAGCACATGGCATTTAGATGATGAAGGCTATCATACCACTTTTGGAAACAACAAATGGAAAATATATAAGGACTCTAGAATTGTTGCTAAAGGCTCTAAAAGTGATAGTCTGTATCCATTGTATGTATCTAGTGTGCGAAATCATGTTGTTGCCATAATCGAGCAGCCAAGTGTGTCTTTGTGGCATAGTTGGTTGGGAGATACGAGTAAACATGGAATGAAAGCGCTTTCTCATTTGGGTTATTTGTCGTTTTTGAGGTATGTTGATTTTGACCATCGTGATCATTGTATTTATGGCAAGCATGCTCAAGCATCATATAAAAAGTCTCTTTCACTAAAATCTTCAACCTTAGAGTTGGTACATTTAGATGTATGTCAGATGCCAGGGTTGTCTTTAGGGGGAAAGAAATATTTTATCACCTTTGTTGATGCCACACGCAAAGTATGGGTTTATTAGATTGGTCGTAAAGACGAGGCCTTGGATAAGTTTAAAAAATTCTTGGCACTTGCTGAAAATATAAGCAGCAAGATGGAAAGTATCTTCGCTCTGACAATGGTGGGGAATATGTCTCTAAAGCCTTTTAGGCTTTTTGTGACAGCAAAGGGATAAAAAGGGAGCTTATTGCTCCTTATAATCCGACCCAAAATGTGTTGCAAAGTATATGAATAGGACTATTCAGGAGAAGGTCCGTACCATGCTGTCTCATACTGCATTACCTCATGGATTTTGGGTAGAAGTTGTTATGACAGTTGCACACTTGGTAAATCGGTCACCAAACAGGTCTTTGGAGGGGAGAGTTCCTCAAGAAGTGTGGTCGGGCAAGCCACCTTTGTATATACACTCGAGAGTGTTTGGTTGCGAGGCATTTATGCATATACGCAAAGAACAACGCAACAAATTGGAGCCAGAGTCCTGTAAATGCATTTTCCTAGGATATGGTGACAAGGGAGAAATGGGGTATAAGTTATGGGATTCCGAAAAAAGGAAAATTGTATGCAGCAATGATGTAATCTTTCGGGGGGATCGCATGCATAAATAGTTCGAAAAGACAAAAGTGAAAAGGGTTGTGTTTTGGGAAGAAATACTTGTAGTAGGATAGCAAAGAGGGCCCACCGTACAGCAGCAAATACCTGTTGTAAATGACTCTATAAATGCAGGGAATGATGTTGAAATTGATTAGCAAGAAATTGGCCATGATATACCAAAGTTTCAACAAGAAAATATGTCTTTGGAACAGTCGGAACAAGTATTATACCATACTGAACCTTTGGAATAGCAAGCTGTTGATGTAAATTTGCAGGTTGAATAGCCAAGAAACACTGATCATTGGATTTGTGATTGACCAAAAATACCAAACAGCAAGATAGGCTTGTTTCTGGTGCGAATTATGTTGCTGATTATGTCATGTTGACAGATTGTGGTAAACTGTCATGCTTCAAGGAAGCAATGGATAGAAAGGACAGCAAGAAATGGCATAAAGCTATGCTATCAGAGATGGAATCTCTAAAGAAAAATGGTACTTGGGATTTGGTGCATTTGCCTAAGGGGCAGAAAATCCTACCATGCAAATGGGTTTACAAAATGAAGGTTGCCTCTAGTTTCTCGCAAAAGTATAAAGCACGGTTGGTTGCCAAAGGGTACAAGCAAAAACACGGGATTGACTTTGATGAGATCTTTTCTTCTATAGTCAAAATGACTACTTTATGAACTATATTGGGTTTGGTTGCATGTGAGGATATGGAGCTCATATAGATGGATGTAAAGATTGCTTTCTTACATGGTGATGAGGATATATATATATATATATATATTACATATCATCTTTTCTTGCCCCTTAGCCACAAAACCTTCTGGTTGTTACATACATACATACATATACCTTCTAGTTGTTACATACATACATACATACATACATACATGCATGTATGTATGTATGTATGTATGTAACAACCAGAAGGTTTTGTGGCTAAGGGGCAAGAAAAGATGACATGTAAACTCAACAAAAGCTTGTATGGGCTGAAACAGGCACCGTTGAATGATATCATAAGTTTCATACATTCATGTAATCTCAAGGTTTTCAAAGAAGTCAAGTGGATCATTGCTTGTATACCAAGAAGGCAACATATGGCAGGCTTATTATATTGATTTTGTATGTGGATGACATGCTGATTGGTGGTAGGGATGCTCATGTGTTAGACACATTGAAGCAGGACCTACATAGCAGCTTTGATATGAAGGATCTTGGTGAAGCCAATCATATTCTTAGCATGCGTATACTCAAAGACAAATTGAAAGGCCTTTTTTATCTGTTACATCAAGAGTATGTATCCAAGATTTTGCAACGTTTTAATATGGAGAGGGGGAAAGCAATTGGTGTACCATTACCTTCATATGTGAAACTTAGTGCAAAGGACAGCCCTACATCTGATGATGAAAAGGTTGAAATGGCTAGGATTCCATATTATTCAGTTGTGGGTAGCTTGATGTATGCTATGGTTGCTATACGTCTTGATATAGCATTTGCGGTGGGAGTGGTTAGCAATGAAAGGTATGGTATCATGAGATATCTTAAGGGCACAAAGGATGTGTGCATTTGCTTTGGAAAGCAGAAAGTATTTGTTGTTGGCGTTATGGATATAGACTATGTTGGTTATGTTGATTGCAAGAAGTCTACCTTAGGGTATGTATTCAGTTTCACAGGGGGAGCAATTTCTCGGATCTTTAGGCTACAGAAGTATGTTGCATTGTCTCCAATAGAGGCAGAGTATGTGGCTGCCACCGAGGCATACAAGGAGGCTTTATGGCTTTCACACGTGGTGGGAGAGCTTAGCATTATTGAGACTCCTGTCCTCCACTGTGATAGTTAGAGTGCTATCATGCTAGCGCAAAATCTCGTCTTTTATGCAAAGATGAAGCACATACAGGTAAAGTATCACTTTATCAGGGATATACTGCACAACAAAAGCATGAGCTTATCAAAGTACATATAGATGATAATCGTGCAGATCTGCTCACGAAGGGACTTCTAGCAGAGCGGTTTGCTCATTGCTGCAACAAATGATGGCATGAGCTTGTCAAAGTACATACAGAAGATAATCCTGTAGATTTGCTCATGAAGGGACTTCTAGCAGAGCGGTTTGCTCATTGCTGCGACAAATGATGGGAGTTGGATAGTATATGTATTTTAGCTTTGTACATACTTAGACTTAGCTAATTCTTTTCTCAACCTTTAGGTATACTGAAATCAACCTTCCTTTCGTGGATGTATTTTAGCTTTGTACATACTTAGACTTAGCTAATTTTTTTCTCAACCTTTAGGTATGCTGAAACCAACCTTCCTTTCTTGGATGTGTGGTAATTTCTTGATTACAACCTAGTTACAACAGCAACATTTATTACAAAACTGAGAAAATGCAAATTAACTTACAATCTTTGTCAATGGACATTCTATTGGTCCCAAAATTGGCACCCCTTTTGGTATTTCTTTAACTTAATTGAAGAAAAGTTAATGTGCAATGGGATTCTTCCAATCCCCTTTGGTATTCTAGTTTCCCTTATAGTCCAAAATGACCAGAAAGTCTTCAATTTGATTTGCCCTTTGATTCGGGTAGTCAACTGGTCTTCACTTGCTTTGATGGAGATGGAAAATGCCCCAAATTCATTGATTTGCTGGTCCCTCTACTTGAATTTGTTTGAAAAAAGCTTCAACCCTGTTGAATCCAAGTCTTGGAGCTTTCAATTTTTGACACGCTTCTCGAGGATGCTCCTAAATCCTAATTCTTGTTGTAGATTAGGGTTTACAGCAGAGAAATTTGAAATTTCTCAGCCTTTGGTTATCTCAATGTTGTAATCTTTAGAGCAAGGTTGGGAGATGAGAGAGAATGCTGAGGAGAGAGAAATTTCAAACTTTTTGTTGGATGTAAAGCCCCTTCGTCTCCATGTAAATAGTCTTACGGGTGTGAACACACCCTTATTGTACCTTGTACCCTAACATATAAATACATACTTTTATTCTTTGTGTATCATCACGAACTAGTACACCTATCTCTGTGTTCGTTCCCTCTAATTCTCAGCTTAGCTCTGCAGCTCAAGCCTTGATCTCGCACTCCATTGTGCACTCTCCCCTTCAAATTGGTATCAGAGGATAGAGTGCACAGTTCCCGAGGTCAAGGGCAGACGTGGGGCAATCGATGGGACTGCTGACTGACGCGCGCTTTTGTAATCGACCAGTGCATAGGAATTGCATGCGACGAAGATCAGGGAGACAGGCACTGTGGTGCTCCAAGTCGAGTGAGCAGCTGACGACCAGCGCGGGCGAAGGACAGACGATTGGACAGTAGCAGGCGACACGTGATTGTTGACGGGCGCAACCTGTAACCTGCATGACTAGCTTTGCGATAGTCGATAGACGACTAGACGGTAGCATGCGATGCACGATTGCCGACGGGGCGCAGCCTGCGTGACTATAGACGGGCGCAAGGTGTGAACTGACAGGCTGAAGGACAGGATGTGACTGGTAGGTCGACGGACTTGCGTCACGTAATTTTTTTTAAAGACCACAAATTTTTTTTTTCACTTCAAAATTCTCCTTGAATTTTCCCTTGGCTTGATGGGGGCTTGCGTGCGTAAGTACAAAATTCAGATTTGTGCATATTTATGCCCAGAAATTTGGGAGGCATCTGAGTTAGAAATTGCAGACATTGTGCACATTTGAATTGGGGATTTTGCCAAATTTACTGAAATTTTACTGATTTGAGTGAAATTTCTCAACATTGGACTCATAAAATTTGGGGCTTTTGTTGTATTGGTGAAATTTTGTTCAGCTGTGTCAGATTGGCTAACATTGGTGCACAATTGGACCTGAGAAATTTGGGGCTTTTGCAAAATTTTGTGAAATTTTACTAATTTTGCCCGTTTTATGCTTTTGGGAAGATGTATTAATGCAATCAGGGTCGATTGGTCAATGAAATTTTGGGGCTTTTGCTGAAATCTGTGGATTTTGGCAAAGTTAATGCGTGAAATGCACTTTGGGAATATTGCTGAAGCAATCTTGTGGTTATAAGCAAAGTGATTTGAGCATTCTTATCTCCTGCTTGTGCGATTTTGGAGAAATTGCAGAGATTTCTTGGTGTTTTGGGTATCAGAAGATGATACGAGCACACACGTATGCAGTACACATGTTGGATATCTCCCATTGAGTTGATGTATTGCTGATTATTCATGTTGCAGCAGTCTTAGTGATCATTTGCAGATCTGGGTTTGGTGCAGATGTATTTTTGGTGATATTGCTGAAGTGGGAGTTACCTGGCATTGATGTATCCATTTAATGTATGCTGAAATTGCAGTCATACTGCTGAAAGTCATTCGTTCTACTGATGTACATGTACTTGGACTGAATCTTGCTATTATTTGCTTGAAAATTGGGCTGAAAACAGCTGAATATTCAGCTCATTTTTGCTGTCATAAATTGCAGCATTGAATTTTTGGTTTATTGCTGAAAAATGGCCGCAAATGCTTCTAGCAATAGTGACACTAAATGCCTCTTTGAAATCAAGAGGTTTGATGGCAGTGGCTTTGACTTGTGGAAGGATAGGATGCAAGGCATTTTGTTTCTCAAGGACTGTGAAGATACTCTCTTGGAGACTAAGCCTGCAGCTATGACAGATGTGGATTGGGCTAGACTTAATAAGAAGGCCATTGCATATATTAAGATGGCAGTGTTTGATGATGTACTTACAAACATCAAGCATCTTGATATAGGTTATGCTATATGGAAAAAGCTTAAGGACACTTATGAAAATACAACTCCTGTGAATCAAGTGCATCTTATGCATAAACTTGTGAATATGGAGTTGGATGAGTCTAAGCTAGCATTTGAGAATTTGAGTGCTTTTAGTGGGGTTTTGAGTAAGTTGCAAGACTTTGGTTTGGTGGCTTTCGATGATAAATTGAAAGCTATTTTCTTACGGATGACTTTGCCTGACAGTTGGGAATCTTTGGTTGTGTCACTTAGCAACAATCTTGCTTTGATTTTTGATGGTGTGAGAGGTTCACTCCTTAATGAAGAAATTAGAAGAAAGTCTAGTGGTAAAAGCAGTGGCTCAGCTTACCATGTGAGAGGCAGGTTTGAAAAGAGGGGTAATGTAGCCAGTAAAGGGAAAAGCAGAAGCAAAAGCAAGGGCAAACAGCTGGATGTCATCTGCTATTAGTGTGGGCATAAAAAGCTCGATTGCTGGTACTTCAAGAAAGAGTAAGAAAGAAAGAAACAATAGGGTAAGAAAAAGAAGAATGATAAGAAAGATGATGATAGCTCTTCCTCAAAAGAAGTTGCAAAGGAAAATGTTGCATCTAGTGTGGTGATTGGAGAGCTTTCTGACATTGAAGAGATACTTGTTGTAGCCTTATGTAATGATACAGACATTATGGCAGTAGCAGGTGATATGCACATCACCAAAAAGGAGGTGATTGATGCTTTATTTTCAGCTCATGATGGGCTGTCACAATCATGGATAGTGGACAACGGTGCCTCTTTTCATGCTACCTCCTCTTTGGAGTCATTTTTTGAATATATTGTAGGTTGCCTAGACAAGGTTTACTTGGGTAATAACTATGCATGTGAGATAGAGGGTGTTGGCACCATTCACTTGGGCTCTTGAAAATGGCCAAGAGCTGATTTTGCAAGATGTCAGATTTGTACCTGGCATAAAGAAAAGTCTACTATCAGTTGGGTAGCTTGATGCGAAAGGGTATTTTACTACCTTTGGTGGTGGATCTTGGAAGGTCCATAAGGGCTCTATGCTGATTGTTAAAGGTAGCAAAAGGGGGACTTTATATTACTTGCATTGTAAAGCATTACTTGGCAAGTTCTTGGCTGTGGCTGAAGTCCATTCACAGATGGAGCTTTGGTACAAAAGACTTGGTCATATGAGCCAGAAAGGCCTTAAGGTTCTCTCCTCTTTAGGGAGATTTGATGTAAAAGGCTTTGGTCTCGAATTTTGTAATGATTTTTTATATGGAAAACAAGTGAAGTCTCCTTATTACTCTAGTGTCATTAAGAAGTCTAATGCTCTTGACTTAGTACACTCTGATTTGTGCACTATGCCTGTTAATTCATATGGGGGTGCACACTCCTTTGTTATTTTCATTGATGATTTCAATAGAAAGTCGTGGGTGTATGTACTTAAGTGCAAAAAGGAAGTGTTGGATGCTTTTAAAAAGTTTCATGCTTTTGTTACCACACAAAAATGGCTTAAGTTGAAAACTATAATAACAAATAATGGGGGTGAGTATGTCTCAAATGAATTTAACAAGTTTTGTGAGATGCATGGCATTAAGAGGGAGTTGATAGCCCCTTATAATCCTGCATCAAATGGCGTGGCTAAAAGATTTAATCGCACACTTTGTGAGAGGGTCAAATGCATGCTGTCCATAGCTAATCTCTTACAGCAGTTTTGGGGAGAGGCTCTTAAAACTGCAGTTCACGTATGCAATCGCTCTCCCAATCGTGCATTGGAAAATTGCATTCCTGAAGAGGTTTGATCTGGCAAACCTGCTTCATATGACTATTTAGGTGTCTTTGGTTGTGATGTCTTTGTGCATGTACCTGTAGAACAAAGGGCCAAACTAAACATGAAATCCATCAAAGGCATCTTCATGGGATATGGAGATGAGGGAGAGATGGGTTATAGAGTTTGACTTTCTTAGGGCAGGAAGATAGTATGCAGCCGAGACGTAGTATATAATGAAGCAAAGTTACCGAAAAATGCTACACATGGTGATCTTGACAAAAAGGAGGTCAAATTTCAACATGAGCAGCCAGCCATTTAGCAGCCATTAGCTGAAAATTTTGTCCCTTTTGATGTTGAAAATGAGCAACAACCTATTGTGCTATATCTAGAAGATCATGGACAGCAAATAGATGCACAAGATGAAATAGGACAGCAAGAAGAACATGCTGAAAACAGATTACAGCAGCAAGAAAATGCTGAAAATCAGCCACTTGGTGATGGCGTGCACATTCCTCAGGATGTAGGCCCATTGCCTGATAATACAGATCATTGGGTAAGAAGGTCTACATGTGTCAGAAGGCAGCCATAGAGGTTTCAGCCATCTTTGGATTACATTCTATTGACTGATGAGGGTGAGCCTCTGACATTTAAAGAGGCATAGTCATGTGAAAACAAGAGAAAGTGGGAGCTTGCTATGTAGGAAGAGATGAAGTCTCTATATGCAAATAACACATGGGAGCTTATATCTTTGTTCAAGGATAGGAAAGCTATTCCTAATAAATGGGTTTACAAAGTGAAATGTATTGATGGGAATCCCAAGTACAAGGCACGGCTCATTGCTAAGGGCTATACACAGAAGGAAGGCATAGACTTCCAAGAAGTCTTTTCACCAGTGGTGAAGATGACTACGCTCTGTGTTTTGTTTGCTCTCATTGCATCCTTGGATTTAGAGTTGGATCAGATGGATGTGAAGATTGCTTTTCTTCATGGTGACTTGGATGAAGAGCTGTACATGAAGTAGCTAGAAGGATTTGTTATTCTAGGAAAAGAGCATTTGGTTTGTAAGTTGAAATGCAGCTTATATGGGCTGAAACAAGCCCCTAGACAATGGTACAAAAAATTTGATATCTTTATGCTCAGCCATGGATTTAAACGCAGCCATGCAGATCACTGCTTATACGCTAAAAAGGTTGATGATGGAAGCCTTATTGTGTTAGTTTTATATGTGAATGACATGATGATTGCAGGACAGCATAATAATACTTTGAATGCTCTTAAAAGGTAGCTAAGTTCAGCCTTCTCCATGAAAGATTTGGGGCCAGCTGAATACATTTTGGGCATGCGCATTAAAAGAGATAGAGGGCATCATTTGTTGTTTTTCTCATAGGACAAGTACATCAGCAAAGTACTTGACATGTTTAATATGGCTGATGCTAAGCCTCGTGGTGTGCCTTTACCACCACATACAAAGCTTAGCAAAACTGATTGCCCTAAGGATGATGCAGTTGCTAGTACCGTGAAAGGTATACCTTATGCATCAGCTTGTGGATCTTTGATGTATGCCATGGTTGCAACTTGCCCTGACATTGCTCATGTAGTGGGAGTTGTCAGTAGATTTATGTCTAACCCTTGCAAGCCACATTGGGAAGCAGTGAAATATATCTTCAGATACTTGAAAGGTACACAAGAAAAGTATATATGCTATGGAAAGAGTACACTAGAGTTGCAGGGATTTTGTGATTCAGACATGGTAGGAGATCTTGACACTAGAAAATCTACCAGTGGATATGGTTTTTACTATGGTTGGTGGAGCTATCTCTTGGTGTTCGAGATTGCAGAAAATTGTGGCACCGAGTATTACAGAGGTTGAATATATTTCAGCCACAGAAGCTTCTAAGAAAGCTATTTGGCTTGGCCGTTTGGTCAAGGATTTTGGTCTTTCTTCACGTACTCCAATGCTTGGTTATGATAGCGAGAGTGCGTATGTCTGGCTAAGAATGCCATGTTTCATGCACGTACCAAACACATAGATGTTCGGTACCACTTTATACGACAGGTCTTGGATGATGGTCTTGTCACACTGACTAAGGTCAAAACCTAAGATAACCCTGCAGATGTTCTCAATAAGTGTCTTGCAAAGGCTCAGCATGAGCATTGCATTCGTTTAGTGGGAGTTGGTTAGCTCAAAGGTACCACATTAGGCCTTTAAGTGGGAGGTTGTTGGGTGTAAAGTCCCTTCGTCTTTGTGTAAATAGTCTTACGGGTGTGAATACACCCTTATTGTACCTTGTATCCTAACATATAAATACATTCTTTTATTCTTTGTGTACCATCACGAACTGATACACCTATCTCTGCGTTCACTCCCTCTAACTCTTAGCTCTGCTCTGCAGCTCACGTCTTGATCTTGCACTCCATTGCATACTCTCCCCTTCACTTTCTTCGCGAAGAACTTAAGAAAACTAGTCATTTACTGTTGTTGCTCTGTCTCAACAGCATGTAGATGCTGTCGCCTACTATTGATTGGTCTTCTCCTAACCTTGGATACCTTAGAAGGTCCTCCAATGGCTGCAGATCAGACCGGCATCATCTCCTCCTCTCTCTTGCAGGATGAATGTACCAATATGTCTCTCTTTAGCCTCTAAAGACGTTTTTCAGTTTTGCATGGGCATTTTTGACAAGTGGCAGCCTTCGCATATGGTTTTTTCAATATTATCCATAATTAAAGATTAATTTTCAATCTTTAAATACTAAAAATTAATCTAATAATTATTTTGATGCCCAGAAAAATAATGACTGGCCAATATCTAAATTGGTTAGTAGGCAACTTCCATTCCCAAGTGTCTGTGTCATCTTTGACCATCAAGTTGGTGTTAGGTACCATTAAATGTCACTTTTCTAGTGTCCCCAATTGATACTTATGGCCAAATGAATGACCTAGACCAACAACTAGCATAGCAGCTAAGAAATGCGTTTCTTTGAATTTGAAACTTATGAAACGTTTTTGAGAGCAAAAAACGCGGGTGCTTTTTTTTCTCCTTTTTTGGGGGGTGAGTTAAAACCCAAAACATTGTTTTTTTGACAAAAACTATTGGGTAATGTTAAACATGATGATAATGATATGTAATGACTCGTGAGGGTTGAAGATTTTGGACGAGAGAATGTTTTTTTTTTAAATTTTGTTTAGTTATTGGACTTTGTTAATCTAGTATCTATTCTTATCTTGAGAGTTGAATATTATAGGACTTTAGTCTCATTTATGATTATTTATGATATATTATGATTCATTCTCAAATTTGACATTTTGTCAAATTGTGTTGAAATGAGAATCATGATGTTGCAACTTGACTCGGTCCATGTTGTAGATAGGTTATTTACATGTTAATTTTAAATTTCTTTGTATGATATGTATGAATCATAATGTTTGAGTTCTAAACTATAGTATAGCTTGTCCAAAGACTAACTTTGATATAAGTGACAAGTTAATAATGGATCATGGATATGTAACATATTATTCTCAATTGACTCTATATCACTCAAGCTCAATTGGCCATTCTTTGTTTAAGAGAGAGTTCTATAGAGGTTTAGAACCTCTTTCCCTAGTCAAAACTATTAAAAATCCCTATATAAAAAAACCCGCGTTTCTTATTTTACCCCCTCTTGAAAGAAACTTACGAAACACGTTTTTAACGTTTCGTTTCTAAAAGTTTCTGACGTTTCTAGCTGCTATGTCAACTAGCACCAAACACCACCAAGTACCTATGCAACATAACTTATAGTAACTTTTGCCTTAGACATCCCGTGATTTCCTCGGGTCTTGGGCTTGTAAATTTACTCTATCCCCAGATACACCTTACATGTGCAACATTTACTTAACCATGTGCTTAAAAATTAATCCTTATGTTAAGTGAGGTTTCAAAATACATGTCCTCATTACATACGCCACCTTTAGGTGGGAGGTTGTTGGGAATAAAGGGCCACTGTGCCTTTCATATGTGCTTAGGTGTGAACACACCCTTGCACTTGTGCTTTAGTCATTTACGTATAACTATAAAAAACCTAAAGAGTGGTACATCTTTTCGTACCCACACATCGTGTATCACTCTCTACTATTGCTGCTCACTCTCTTATTCTCTTACTCTCTCTCTGTACCTGCCATTGCCTAGCATTGAACCTCCACTGCTCATCAAACACCACACATGTTTCTCTTCCGTTGTGCACTCGTGTCATAGATCCTTCAAAGACATGGGAGTTCAAGGTTTTATATTTACTCTGCATAGTATATTTATTGTATTGAGAATTGTACTCATTCTTTTTTCATGTTCATTGTCTTTTGAGTTACTCTTCACTTGTGAGTTCTATCATTATTATTCTATGGTTTGTCGTACATTTGGGCTAACAAAAATGACTCAAGTTTAGCCTTCTTTCCTTTCTTCTTCTTCTTTTTCTTCTTTTGACGTTTCCCTAATGATGTTCCTGTTGCAAAGGCATAGCTTGGATCTTGCTCTTTTGTTCACGTCCGTCTCAATGACACGCATCTTGTTGAAGAACCATGGGGACTAACTCCTCCATTATATGGTGTCTCGAACTCTTGCAATCCTTTTTGTTCCACCTGTTTTTCGAGAAGATTGGTATAAAACAATCATATTTCAATAATGGGAGATGTGACAATAGAGTCACAACTAGGTCTTCCGATGTGTCATATTTACCTAGGGATGCAAGCGTATCTCAGATCTCCATCTTGATGATGTGACGCTTCATGATTAGTGAATCTGTGACAAAAATGTGTTGTAACTTCCTCTCGAGAGTGATCTTGTGGATGAATGTCTTGATGTGGTAAAGGGAACACAATTGGGTTGAGACCTTTGAGGCATAATGGATGTGGTAAACATGAACGAGTACAAAATCATGGTAGCCCATGAAAAGGAATGACTGGGCTTAGGAATTGAGCTTGTCCCATAAGGGTTACTGAATCCAATGTAGATTCAATAATTGGATCCATTGAGGGAGAAGTAAGGAAAGTGAGGAGGCATAATGGCTGCGACAGACATGGATGATTACAAAATTGTGGGAGCTCACGAAATGGAACAACTAGGCTTAGGAATTGAGTTGGTTCCATAAGGTTGCTGAATCCAATATAGATCCAATCATTGGATCCACTAAGGGAGGGCAAGTAGGGAAAGTGATGAAGTCCGAGAGATCAAATGTATCTAGAATACACTCAAGCTTGCACGATTGTAGGATCAGTCTCATCTTGTTGTTCACCGCAAAAACCAACAAGGATGCATCTCGTCTTGCTGCTAAAACTCTCAAAACACACAAGAATGGTGAGAAAGAGCCCAAAATGGTAAATACACTTGCATGCAGCCGAGAACTGACCCAAACTTGAAACTTGGCAAATTTCCATTTTCACTAGGGCCTCTGCATGAAAATTCAAACTGAATAGGCTTTTGGCTCTTCCTACACTAAACTAACATTAAATGGGGCCCAATATTCAATGTGGCATTTAAAATGTCCAACCCCTTTGAAACATCAAATGTTTCCATGTGTGTTTGAAATCTATAAGCCCTTGGAAACATAAATGGTTAAATGTGCATTTAAAGGTGTACACTTCACCTTTGATTAACTTAAAGGAAAATAATCATTTCTATGGCCAATCCATTTCATTGGCTTGGCCTTTATCTAACACTACCCATGCACCATCTCATACACCCAAATTGTAATAGTGCATTTGTATGCCGGTGACAGGTTGGACCCTTTGAAACTAGCCTTCTTTCTTGGATAGGGTGGTGATTAACCTGATTATCCAGCAATTACAGCAAGCAATAAATTGATAACATTAAAATAAATACTCTAGCACTTAGATTGGAGACAGCCAACACTCGATTTGCCCCAAAATTGGCGTCCCTTGCGGTATTTCTATAACTTGTATTTCACCAAATCTGTAGTACATGGAGATTCTGACTAATCTCTCTACAAATTTTTGTACTATGGGATTCACAAATGACCAACAGAATTAAGACTCAAATTGCTCCTTGATTTTGGGTACATTTGGGGACAAGTTGGGCTGAGAACACTTGCATGCAGACCAGTCAAATTGTAGATGAGCAATCCCTTTCAGATCTGCTGTGAATTTCTGAAATTACAGTAGCTTCTCCGATCACTAGGCTTCAATCTATGGGTGTACTTCATGAGGTGGTTGAGAAGCCCTAATTACATCAGTAATCAGGTTTAATTGCAGCAAAACAGTGCTGGATTGTTTCAGATCTGCTGGAAGGAGAGAGAGAATTAGTAGGAGAGAGAATCTTTTGAGTAGTAACTTTGATGGCGCCAACAACTTTAAAAGGGTTTCAAAACCCTAGTGTATCTAGTGAGCCCTCCTCTTCTATTGCCGCCTCTCATTGAGATGAAGAAGAAAACCTGCTGCACTTGTCCTACCATGTGTGTGATTTGCTGTCACTTGCCCTATTTCCTTATGTGCCATGATTTGCTTAGGTATCAAAATCTCATCTAGCTTCTCAATCCTTTGGTTGAATTTCAGCAGATGCATCCTTTGGCTCATCCCCATTAAAAGGTCTTAATAAGCTTATATGAAAGATATTAAGTGTCTTTCAATGTGGAGGAAATTTGGGCTTATATGCAACATCATTTAACTTTTCCAACACTTGGAAGGGCTCATAGTAACATATATTCAGCTTGGAATACAAATGCTCTTTGCCTTTCATATTTTTTAGCCTTGCCTTTCCAAAATGCAACAATGCCCAATCACCCTTTGGAAATCTAAGGCATGTTTATGGTGATCAACTGTCCTCTTTTACTTCTCTTGAGATCTTGAAGTGCGTGTTTGACCTTTTGATAAGCCACATCCATGCTCTCAACATACTTATTGGCCTCAAAGATCTTATCCCTTGTGTGCAAGATAGGTGAAATTTTTCTTTCTATCGAGCCTTACCAACAAATCTATATTATTATAGGCAAACTCTAACAAGAACAAGAACTATTTCCATTGTGTTTTGTGCTTTGAAACATAGTAACTCAAAAGTTCCAACATTGTAGAGTTTGCTTCCTTTGAGTTTGTGGATGGAAGGATGATTAAAATTGGAGAGGGGTACCATGTTTTTAAACAGTCCCTTCCAAAACAAACTAGTCATATGGTGATCTTGATTACTAATGATCAACTTTGGCATTTTGTGATACTTAAATATATGCTGCATAAAACATATGATCAGCCTTGATCTTCTTGCGAACACGTATAAAGTGAGCTTGCTTGTTGAACCTACATATGATAATCCATATCCCATCATTTTGGTAGGTACTCTCCGAAGATCAAATATGAAATATGTTGTAATGCTCTACCAAGGCGTGTCAAGAATAGGCAAATAGTGCAACAACCTTGGAACCTTTGCCTACCATCCCTTACCTTTTGGCATATAGTGTATTTGTGCACAAACTCCTTTGTATTATGTCTCAAAGCTGGCCAATAAAAGAAAAATTTCACTGCTTTGATTATTGCATTAATTTTACTATGCCCTGCATATGGAGGAGCACGCCTTTCAATCATCACTTTCGGCTTCAACTGCTTTGTGACACATGATCACCCATGCATCATAAGAAAGCCATCACAAAGCACTTAATGCTCATGTCTTTGGCCATTGCAAAGCTGATCATCAACATTGCCAAATTCGGAATCAGCAATATACTACTCTTTCATGACATCCAACTCAATGTGATAAGCTAGGGCTTTCTTGATAGTGCATCAACCATCACATTTTCCTTACCATTTGTGTTCGCATTCTGAAAGTGAAACAAAAAGGAGGTTTGCCTATATCATACACTTCTTAGATAACTTAGTCAACATAATAAAATATCATAGCGTGTGATGATTTGTTTCTATGGAAAAATCTTTCCACTAAAAGGTAGCGTTTCTATGTAGATAATACATGAATTACAACAAGCAACTCTTTCTCATAGACTTGCATATTTTTTTCTATACTACGGAGAACATGACTCTTGTAGGCAATGACATGTCCATCCTATATCAAAACCACCCCTATATTAACTCCTTGAGATCTGACAATACAAGCACTAGATGTGAAATCAACTTTTCTTTTAACTTCTCAAATGCTGAAATTTCCACTGCTATCCATCTTAAGGATACACTGTGTAAGAAGTGGGTGTAACGATAGAAGCATAGAAACCTGCTGTAATAGATTGTACAACGCGAGAAACGAAAGTGCATGAAAAGAGAAACAAAAGAACACTGCAAAGAGAGAACTCAGAGATATGCATGGAAAATGAAATCCATATACCAAGACATGAAATTGTCACTCGCGTATAACAATGAATCACTAACTGTGTGGACATTGGCATTGGCGCTCTCTCCAACAAGACCTACTTTGGAAGTTTGCAAGTGATGAATGATTGAGGAGGAGGGAGCCGTTGAATAGATAGGCACAAAATATGCCAATATTTGGATCAAGTTGATGAGCAAATAAAATAATAATAAAGTAATAGGTTGGCTAACTAAAAAGCTCATAAAAAGGCACACACAAAAAAAACGCAATAATATGTGTCCAACCCACAATACAAACACAGACTCACTCATGAGCTGACTAATATGGTAACATCCTCTCTTAGATCATGGGTGATCTAATACGATACAATGATAAAGACTCATCATAGTCCATACAACAAGGACCATCAAAGTTGACTGATATGCTCTCTCTCTTAGATCATGGGTTATTTGATACAATACAATGATAAAGACTCATCATAGTCCTTACAACAAGGACCATTAGAGTAGGACCATGGATTGTGAATATATGCTAGGGTTTGCACTAAGGAAACACATGTACGACCAAGATTGAAACACAAAGACTTAGATAGAGACAAGCAAAACTCAAACCCTAAACGCAAAATGCAAAATGCAAAAGCTCAAAACTCAAACACAAAGAGAAGGAACTTTGAAGTGAATGTATGCTATAAATAAATGTAAGAGTGTATAGAATGCTTGAGGGCAGAGCAATGCAGTATCGGAGAGTGACGTCCACCCAAGACAAAGTCCAAGTGCTATGACCACTAGTTAGAGTGTTGAAGTGCAGGAAACACCAAATGCTGATCACTAGAGTGCCAGGGAACTAAGGTGGCAACAAGAGAGGTGTTTGCTGATGTAGACGGTCTATTGGACAGCAAAAATACAAATATTGCAGTAGTCGCCCATTGGGAGAGAGATGGCAATAGCTTGTTGCGTGGCACCAGATGTTGAAAACTCAAGCTAATTAGGTGCTATGGTGATGCAACAGATGGAGACCTCCAAATAATAGGGCAATGGCTGAAAACAGGCTGCATAGGGTTGGATAGTGATGGGCTGCAGTCAATGATGGTTGGACAGTAGATGGTAGGTGGCTGATGGCTGAAATCTGCACAATAGAATGAGAAACCTGCACCAAAGGATGAGGTTGAATGGTGGACAACCCGTCTATTTATAGATGTTGAAGGATGCCCAAAAAAATTAGGGTTTTGAGGGACCATTGAATGGTTGAATGGTGGACAGCCCATCTATTTATAGATATTGAAGGGTGCCCAAAAAATTTAGGGTTTTGAGGGACTGTCACGGGGACGTGAAATTTTGAGATGCTTTAATCTTGCTAGTAACATTTGATTAAGTTACTAATCAAATGTGCAAGGTTGTTTGTTAGCCTGCTATTTATCATTCTCAGTCTGTCATCTCCTGGTTGTGAGCTCCTGTTAGAGTCTGACAGGAGACAGAGGAGCTCTGTCAGTTCATTTCGTGGCTATCTTTGTCAGTCAGCAGCCACCGGGTGTCATACAGCCCAAACTGGGCTGTTTTTCTGCAGTCGGCCCATTTTCTGGGCAGGTCGGCCAGATCTGGCCAAAGTCGGCCAGATCTGGCTGGTCGGCCAAATCTGGCCAGGCAGGTCGGCCAGTTTTCTGGCCTGGGGGCTATATATAGCAGCCCCCCCAGTCATTCCAGCATTGTGCTCTGCAGGTTCAGCTCTGCCTCCGTCGTCTCCGTCTCCGGCATTGGTGCTGCCATTGCTTTCAGTTTGTCCTGGTGCCCTCACTGACGCTCCGGGCTGCGTGCAGGGACTGCTCTGTCCATTTCAGTGTATTCAGCATTCATCTCAGTCAGTGCAGACTTTCTTCCTTCATTCTCTGCTTTCTCTCTCCTCTCCTCCGTGTTCGTGTTCTTCTTCCGTTGCGCACTCTCACAGTTTAGCACATGTGATGCACATGGCAGTTATTTCATGGGAACGGGCCAAGGACCCCGAGGATGCAGTGGGTGTTAAAGGCAAAAGTTGTGTTAAGTTATGCCAACTGGGTTTTGGTGGTTAGTTGGTGCCAGGTTGGACCCTAGGACAATTGTTTGGCCATTAAGTGTTAGTGGTGACACTAGGGACTAGCATTAATTAATTAATTAATGCTAGTCTAAGGGTCAACAGAGGTTGGGAGCCACTCCAAGTTGCAAATGGCCTAGCCAATTTCATTCCAGATGGGCATGTTTAATTTTGGGCAAGGTCAAAAGGCCTGAAATTAATTTTCAAAACTAATTAATTTTGAAAAATTAGTTTAATGGCTGAAAATGTATTAGGAAGGTTGCCACTTGGCAAAACTTTCCCATGCAACTAGGGAGAAGGCTGTTGGAGGGTGGTGGAAGTTGAATGGCAGCCATTCGAAGCTTGGTGGAGGGAGAGAAGGTGATTAGATTTGGCTTTGAGAGGCGACAATGACTGATCGCGTGCCGCGACAGGACAGGGGGCAGCTTTTCTCTTCTGCCTCAAGAGAGGCGGCGGTAGGAGAGGAGGGCTTGATAGCTAAGCTGGTATTTTACCCCCCTTTTGAAGCTGTTGGTGCCATTAGATTTGTCATCAGAGCTACGAATCAAAAGATACATTTCAGCTGATTTTCTCTCTTTCTACAGCATTCTCTCATCTCCTCCAGTCTATGCTCAAGTATTCTTAGCGATTCTCAGCCATGGGTAGCAGAGTACAACCAAATTTGGTGGACAGCAGAGAGTTTACTGCTGTAGATCCTAAATTACAACAATAATTAGGGTTTAGCAGCCACCTTGGGACCCGTGCCATCAGTCAAAGGCATTGTACACTGAAATCAGCACCGGAAATTCATGGAATTGTGAGGATTTCAGATGCCAGCCCATCTATTGTGAATTTGGGGCAGCATTTGACCAGTTGGGGTTCCATTAGAGCAAGTCCTGGGTGAAAATCAAGGGTCAATTTGCCCGAATGCTTTGCTGATTATTGGAACAGTAGCCAAGGAGATTGTGAAATCTCGGCTTGTAATTTATCCATCAGCAATTGAAATTAAAGGAATACCGAAAGGGGCGCCAGTTTTGGGGCCAACAGGGTGTCCACTGTCCAAGCTTATGAAGGTAAAGTGAGCATTTCAGTTTATGTTCATTTGCTAATTGCTGTAATTAAGTGCTTAATCAGGTTAAACCACCCTATCCGAGAAGGAAGGTTGGTTTCAGGGACAATTGAAACTCTCTTGAATCGCATATCAAATTTGTGTCTTTTATTAATTAAGCGTGTTTTTGGGTTGTTTAAAAATGCTAATTAGTTGTAAAGTATGTTTTAGCTCAACACCCCCTCTCAAGCCCAAAACTAAGCCTAAAAGGGAGGGCTTGCAATGTTTATCCCAAGGTGTCCTATCCCAAAGCAGCTAGGATATCAGACAAAGGGTGTATGTGTTAGCGATTATCAGAGTTGGTCTGGTCGGACTGACACGTGGCAAGCCAGTCGGACTGATCAGTCGGCTGCATTTAATGTTAATGCAGCCGACTTGTTTTTTTGGGCGCATTATTTCTGACTATTTATAGCCGATATTCTGCACAGTCTTCCACAGTTCTGTTTGCAGATTACAGGCTGGAGATTCGTGCAGACTGCAGCGTACTTCGAGGTGGACAGCAGGTTGCATCGCCGAGGTGGAGACACGCAGTCCCGCGCACTGCGTTCGTGTACATATCTGCATATCTTTGTATACAGCACACTTTATACAGCATATCTTCATCTTCCACTGTCTCTTTCTCTCTCTCTTCTCTCTATGTTCACTCTCTCTCTCAGTCTTGGTCCCACGCTTCCGCATCGCTGCACTCTGACATGGTATCAGAGCAGTGAAGAAGGGCTGACTGAGTGAAGAACCTACCTGAAGAGGAGATTCCATCACGACATAAGGCTGCGTTTCCAGTGTTCGAGGGCGAGCGAGAGGGCTGCGCATTGGAACAAGGCTGAAGCGAGTGTGGGCGCGCGGGAAAGGAGTCTAGTTGGTGAATTTGCTGCTGTTTGCTGTTGTTTGAAGAGGAAGAAGGCTGAGTTTTCAGCTTTCAAGTGCAGTTTTTCATCGCCTCCGGCGGGTGAAGAAGGTTCGGGACGCGGAAGAAAGAGCCCTAGCAGGCTGGGTTTTAGCAGTCAGAGGGGGCTGCTTTTGCGTTTGTGAAGGCATTACAGGTGAAGATGCCTACAGAGATTGACTTGGAGTTCCAGACGATCATGGATCGGAAGGTGCCTGTCTTACCGGCTCTTCTCGCAGATCAAAAGCTCGATGGCGATAATTACTGCATCTGGCACGTGATGATGTTGGCCATCCTTGAGTCTTACGATTTGGTGGAGCTTGTATAGGAGGAGATCGACCAGCCTTCGATGAGAGATGGGTCCAAACTCTCTTCTGATGCTTGTGCGGAGTTGGCCAAGGCTCAGTCTCATTGGGACAAACTGAATGCCCGGATTCGTTCTTTTTTTTTTCTGTCTAGTACTATAGCCGTGATAGCCCACATCGAGCACTTGACGGTGGCTCGGGAGATATGGCTGGAGCTTGACGAGATGTATAATTGGATGATCCTTATGGAGCAGGTTTCTTTGGAGGTGTAGATGCGGACCTTGTCCGTGAACAAGTCTTCTTCGTTGCGGGAGCACATCAATAAGCTTAGACAGCTTCAGATGTAGGTTCAGAATGCGGGGAAGCTGATTTCCTCCGAAGACATGGCGATCACACTCTTGTCCCAGTTTTGCCGCCACGATTCGGTGCTTTTTACTCCGCCCTTATTACTTCGGGGCGTGAGTCTACTCTTCGGTGGGAAGAGTTGGTTCCTATGGTCTTGGACCAAGAGGAACAACTGAAGGGACAACATGCTTCCAAGTCGGAAGCTTTGACAGGTCAAGCCTCTCAGAAGAAGGGGAAGGACCAAAAGAAGAAGAAGGAGGACAACAAGTCAAAGAAGGACAAGGAAAAAGAATCCACATGTCATATTTGTGGTAAGATCGGCTATTGGAAAAAGGATTGCTCCAATAAAGACAAGAAGGACACCAACAAGAAGGACACGAAGGATTCTGGAGCGGTGGCTGAACCCTCATCAGCTGCGTTTCTTCATCTAGTAGTCATTGAGGACTCTACACCGAAGGCTTCTGATGCTGCGATGACAGCTTCCCAGGCTCGAGAGTGGATCGTTGACAATGGTGCCTCTCGGCACATGACTCCTTCCTCAATTGGTGTTGCCCAGTTGCGACCTTCGTGTGGGCAGATTCTCATCGGAGATAGCTCTTCGGTGTCTATAGCAGGACGGGGTGAAATGCAGCTTATTCCAGATGGACGTGGTGGTACCCATACCTCAAAGGTGTTGCATGCGCCAGGTTTAGAGTATCATCTACTTTCGGTTCATAAGATTTGTTCACTTGGACTTTTGGTGGAGTTTGACAGTGATTCGGTGCGAGTCCTTGATCGTGGGTCAAGGAAGGTTTTCTCATCAGGATATGAGGAGAACAGCATCTACAAATTGACGTCTTCTACCTCTCTCCCTACTCTTCTTCTTATCTCTCAGACACAGTCAGAGCTATGGCATGCTCGGTTTGGTCACCTCAACTATGATTATCTTCGGAGGGTGTCATGTGGACAGCTTGTTCGAGGGTTGCCGGATATAGTGGTGAGCCAGAAGCCATGCGTCTCCTGCATTCGTGGGAAGCAGCATAGGGATGCGATTCTCAACAAAGCTTTGCGGCGGTCTACTTCACCGATGGAGCTTGTATCTACGGATCTTTGTAGCCCTATGAGGAACGAGTCCTTGAAAGGGAGCTCGTACTTCATGTTGATCGTAGATGACTACAGCAGGATGACTTGGGCCTATTTCTTGGTGTTGAAGTCGGAGGCTTTCTTCTACTTCAAGGATTGGCTTCTCTTTGAGGAGAACCGATCGGATCGGCGATTGAAGACCTTGCGATCTGACAAGGGTGGTGAATTTGTTTCTAATGAGTTTGCTCGTTTTTGTGCAGATAAAGGCATTCACCAGGAGTTTGCTAATACCAACACTCCTCAAGAAAATGACATTCTTGAACGGAAGAACCGAAGTCTGATCGAGATGGCACGCACCATGATGGAGCACCGACAGACACCTCAGTTTCTGTGGGCCGAGGCTGTGGCTACTGCAATCCACATCCTCAACCGATCCCCCACTTCGGCCGTTGATGGGATGACACCTTTTGAGGCTTACTTTGGGACTAAGCCCGATGTTTCTTATTTCAGGGTTTTTGGGTGTGATGCCTATGTTCACATTTTCAAGACTCGTCGTGATAAATTTGAAGCGGCTTCCCGAAGACAGGTGTTTGTTGGCTACAGCTCTCAGTCCCAAGGCTATCGTTTGTATGATCCCGTCAAGCGGGATGTGTACACCAGTCGAGATGTGTGGTTCGTGGAGGTTCCGGCCATAGCAGCGGGTGAGGAGTATCCCGTTCTTGGAGATCCAGGGGAGAGTTGGGCTCCTGAGACAGTTCCTTTGGAGCCAGCGCCTTTTGATTCTGATTCTGTTTTCGATACCGAGTCTACTTTTCCACCGGTTACCCCCGAGGAGTTACCACCGGTGGATATCCCAGAGTCTTCAGCTGATGGAGAGTGACGAGGAGAGGTCCCGGCCTCCTGCTCGTTGGGCCCGTGACACACTCCGAGATTCAGGGATCGAGGGGGTCCCTGAGGAGTGGGGACCGCAGGATGGTCCGCGGCGGTCACGAAGGCACCAAGCACATTCTATGGAGCTTGTTTGCTCTAATTATTGTTTGATGACCCGTGTTACGCAGGATCGAGAGCCCACCTCCGTGAAGGAGGCTTTACAGTCCGCACCATGGAAGAAAGCTATGGAAGCCGAGATGGAGGGAATGACACTTGGTATCTCGTGCCTCGCCCCTCAAATAAGAAGGTGATTGGCGTCAAATGGGTCTTCAAGACCAAGTACCTTAGCGATGGTTCTTTGGACAAGCACAAGGCTCGCCTTGTTGCTAAAGGTTTTGCATAACGCCCCGGGATTGATTGCCATGATACTTTTGCCCCCACTGCTCGTATGGCGACTATTCGAGCTGTTCTTGCCTTGGCTGGCCATAGGAGATGGCCTGTCTACCAGTTGGATGTGAAGTCCGCCTTCCTCAATAGTGATTTGAAGGAGGAGATCTATGTCGAGCAGCCTCCTGGCTTTGGATCTTCAGACGGGCAAGTCTACAGGTTGAAGAAGGCCTTGTATGGCCTCAAGCAGGCTCCGCATGCATGGAACGAGAAGATTGACTCGTTCCTTCAGTCACAGTTGGGATATCGGCGCTCCCAGGTCGATCCGCAGCTTTATGTACACACTTCCGAGGCAGGTTGTGTGCTTTTTGTGTTGTATGTTGACGATTTGATTGTCATATGTGATCATGCACAGAAGGTCAAAGAGACGAAGGCAGCTTTACATCAAGCGTTCAAGATGACGGACTTGGGTCTACTCCACTTCTTCTTGGGCCATGAGATTTATCAGTCTTAGAGGGGGATTTTTATCTCTCAGCAGAGATATGTACAGGAGCTCTTGGTTTCTTTTGCGATGGAGGATTGTCGGACCCTTTCTACTCCTATGGATCCGCACTAGAAGGCCACTTCACATTCCGATTCTCCCTTGGCGGATGCTTCCCGCTACCGTCAGTTGATTGGATCATTGTTTTGGCTCCTCAACACTCGTGTTGATCTTTGTTTTGCTGTTGGTCTCTTGGCGGGGTTCATGAGTGAACCTCAGACGGTGCATTGGCAGGCTGCCCAGAGGATACTTGGGTATTTGAGGGGGACATATGACTTAGGGATTCATTATCCAGCAGACACAGGTGGTTCAGATCTTGTACTTGCAGGTTGGAGCGACTCGGATTGGGCTGGTGATGTGGACCACAGGCAGTCTACTACATGCTACTGTTTTACCTTGGGCGCAGCTGTTATCTCATGGAGTAGCAAGAGGTAGCCCACGGTAGCCCTTTCGTCTACTGAGGCAGAGTATCAGGCCGTGTCTTCCACCACATGTGAGGCTGTGTGGCTTCGGAGATTGTTGGAGGAGCTTGGCTGCCCCCAGACTCGTCCTACTTTGTTGCAATGCGACAATGAGAGTTGCATTGCCTGGGCACGGAATCCTGTTTTCCATGCCCGGACGAAGCACATCGAGATCCAGTACCACTTCATCAGGGAGAAGCTTCTGGATGAGACCATAGCTATGGAGTACTGCAAGACGGAGGACAATCTTGCAGATTTGTTTACGAAGGCGCTTCCCCATGCTCTACTTCGGAGACATGCCAGATCCCTCAGGCTTTTGCCCCGCCCAAGCTCTGAGAGGGGGTGTTAGCGATTATCAGAGTCTGGTCTGGTCGGACTGACACGTGGCAGTCCAGTCGGACTGCCAGTCGGACTGATCAGTCGGCTGCATTTAATGCAGCCGACCTGTTTTTTTGGGCGCATTATTTCTGGCTATTTATAGCCGATATTCTGCACAGTCTTCCACAGTTCTGTTTGCAGATTACAGGCTGGAGATTCGTGCAGACTGCATCGTACTTCGAGGTGGACAGCAGGTTGCATCGTCGAGGTGGAGACACGCAGTCCCACGCACTGCGTCCGTGTACATATCTGCATATCTTTGTATACAACACACTTTATACAGCAGATCTTCATCTTCCACTGTCTTTTTCTCTCTCTCTCTCTTCTCTCTGCGTTCACTCTCTCTCAGTCTTGGTCCCACGCTTCCGCATCTCTGCACTCTGACAGTGTGTCGGTTGCCCAATGGCCTACCAAGATTATAGAGGCGATGGTAAGGGAGTCCAAGTAGTCACCCTAGAGAGGACAAGGCATCGAACAAAGGGTACTCATCAGCTGTCCAGTGGCCTCCCAAGCTCTACTAAGGTGGATGGAACCACATTGAACTTTTTTTTTTTTTTGGGTTACGGAAAGATAATTTCAAGGTGGTGACCAAGTAAGTAACAGTGATCTAGAAGACGGGAGTAGGGATGGTACACCCAACACATTACAAGACAGTACAAGCTTGTCCAACCACTCAAGGATGTTGATGACGAGGGAAAGGTGAAGAAGTATCATGTGAAGAAGGATGGTGGTATAATCTGTTAATGGAAACAACTTAGGATCCGTCTAGTGGTGCTCTGCACGATGGGATGCATAGTATGCTACATGTTGAAGAATGCTCATGCAGCAAGTGCCTCTTGGATAGTGTCCCTCATGGGATAATGTTCACTTGCCCAAGCGCCCTAGTATAAAGATAATGAAATCATGCAATACATAGGGGAAGGTACAACACGAAGGAAGGCCCATGTCGTAGACAAGTGCCAAAACTTGTAGAATACCAAGAAGGGTAGGAACCCCCTCTCAACCTGGATGTCGATGTCGAAGAAGGAAGAGGAGCCTGAAGATGTCGGTCTTTGTATGGTGCCGAGAACCATGTGGATGAAGAGAATAAAGCATCCCTATTGAAAGAGCAAGGATACAAGACACCGCCATGATAGCAATAAGAGTGATGTTGCATGATCCGCCGCAGGAGGGGAAGCCTCCATGTTGGTAGAAGAGCAAAACTCTAAGTAGATGGAACCATGAAAGGAACGGTGCACATCTCTTGTCTTCAGCTTAGGAATAACTAGTGTAAGCTTGCATATTAGCCTTACACCAAAATACAAAACCTTGCAAAAGAGATCAAAATCTGCAAGCATAGATGCGAGTAGTGAGATGCTAAAAAAAAAAAAACTAAAAATAAAATAAAAGAAAGCAAAGCTAAGTGCAATGCAATGATTATGTAAGTACGCAGCAAAAGTCTAAAACGGGAAAGGCTAAGTGTGTGGCTATCATCGCATACAATGAGGTTGGGAAGTGGTGCTAGAAGGTATAGTAGATATTCTAGGAATGGATGCGTAAAGTGCAATAGGTGAGCCACTAGCAGACTAATCAGTCAATCCTTCAGTAGTAAAGGAGATAGGTTGATGAGACAGTCCGCATGCCACATATCTAGTAGCTGTTGGGAGAGATGAGTAGATGGTGCAACAGTGAGAGGCATAGCCCCATTGGACTGGCCAGTCGCAGTGGAGGCAATCACAACAGTCTGCGATGGTTTTCTAGGAGGAAGACCTTGGGCCTTGATACGACATTGCTCGTCCACATGGCTTGACATTTGGCAGTGTGTGCAAAACCTAATTTTCTTAGGAATTTGTTGCCAAAGGAGTTATATTTCTTCGGTTGTGTCAGAGAAAGGGGTGTCACCCTTGTTTTTGCATCTTGTGAGTTCTTGCGACTAATGGTTTTCCCTCTGAATGGATGTGTGTGGAGTACTTCTTTTGGACTTGATCATATAGCCATGGCTTGATCTTTGGCAGTGTGTGTAAAACCTAATTTTCTTAGGAATTTGTTGCCAAAGGAGTTATATTTCTTTGGTTGCGTTAGAGAAAGGGGTGTCACCCTTGTTTTGGCTTGCTTTTGCATCTTGTGAGTTCTTGCGACTACTGGTTTTCCCTTTGAATGGATGTGTGTGGAGTACTTCTTTTGGACTTGATCATGTAGCCTTGGGTAATGCAAGAATTGACATTCAAACTCGTAGAAGGTTGGCAATCTAGGTAGTGAGATAATATGTTGGATAAAATTGAAATATTTATTGAGCAACTTATTCAAGAAGAACATGACCTGATTGCCATTTGACTTTGGGGGGCCAGTAGTGGCAAACTCGGCTTGTAATATAGTGATACTCGGCCAACTTGACTTTCGGATCATCCCCTTAATGGAAAACTCTTGAAGCTCAAAATCGAGATTGATACGTTGAGTGCGATCTTGAGATGCATAGTGGTCAATGAGATGACTCCAACACTTAGATGCGAGGGGAAAATGTTGTGATTGAGAGTGGAACTAAGGAAGCAACCCTTGCATTAACACAACATTGGTTGTGGCATTGTGGGCTCTCCATTGATGGAGTCACGGATGTGATCAAGGTGAGCTAATCGAGGGTCCGCCAACATAGGCTCAGTTTCAACGACAAGGTCCCAAAGTCCCTGAGATTCAAGCACTTGTTGCATGAAGTTTGACCAAGTGGTGAAATTTGACCTGTTAAAACGAGCAAAAGAAAAAATAGAAGAGGGTTTTGGCTTATATGACTCAAAAGGGTTATACGAACTTGACACAAGGCTTGGCTGTGATGAAGGAGATGGATCGTGAGACGTACTGAATGTCGTGGTCCCTCTTAGACCGAAGTGATGGCCAGTCTCACCAATCGGTCCAAACGGAGTAGTAGCACTCGTTGGAGGGGTGTAAAACAAATTGTACGAGTTGCGCAAGTATTCTCTAAACTCTTCCTTTGTAAGGTGACCAAAACGTGAAGAAGATGGTAAAGTTGAAGGTGGGTCTACCCCTTCCTCGAGACCATAATACCTTCTCAGAGCCTTCAATGATAGAGAAGACTGATAGGGCATTATAGGATCCCCAAAAGAAGGTGCTTGAGACATTATGAGTTGGAATCGAGTCATGCGTGAGTCTCATACAAAAACTAGTCTCCTCAATCACCGTAGGATACTCTTTAGAGCGCCGGCTCTTAAACCATGTGAAGATATGCTAGGGTTTGCATTGAGGAAACACAGCATGTACGACCATGACTGAAACACAAGACTCAAATAGTGACAAGCAAAACTCAAACCCTAAACATAAAAAGCCACCGCGAAACTCAAAACTCAAAACTCAAAACTCAAATACAGAGACAAGAAACTCTGAAGTGAATGAATGCAAATGAATGTAAAAGTGTATGGAATGTCCAAGGGCTGAGCAATGGAGTGTTGGAGAGTGACATCCATCAGAGATGGATTCCAAGTGTTGTGACCACTGGTCCAGTGGCGGAGTGAGAGAAACACCAAACACTGATCACTAGAGTATGAGGAGACTAAGGTGATTGTAGACGATGATGCTTAATGATGTGGGCAAGGCTGCAAAAGGTAGCAGTAGAACGCTGTAGTAAAATGCAACAATAGAGAGGGCGCTAGACAGTGGGTGGCAGTAGTGAGATGAAGATGCCGCACACCGGAGGAGCTGAGGAAGGTATGGCAGCCGTTGCAAGGGTAGGGCCACCACGTGGATGAAAATTGTTGGCTGAAATCTGCACAAGAAGAATGAGAACCTGCACAAAAAGGGATTAGGCTGAATGGTGGGCAGCTTGTCTATTTATAGATGTTGAAGGGTGCTCCAAAAATTAGGGTTTTAGGGGACCATTGAAACTCTCTTGAATTGCACACCAATTTTGCGTTTTTTCATTAATTAAGCGTGTTTTGGGGTTGTTTAAAGATGCTAGTCAGCTGTAAAGTGTGTTTTAGCTCAACATTTGTATTACTGCTCTCATTGCACCTGTAAAGCATGAATTCTACAAAGAGAGTCTCCAGGTCAGTGGGATGCAATGTTTGATAAAATTGTGGAATGTAAATGTCTTGAGACCTGAGAATAAGGTAATGGGCTAGTGTTTGACAAAGGAAGATGAGTAGGGAGGAGTTTTATTTCTTGTGTTTGTGGTTGATGTGTGCCATCTAAGGGGCTTTTCTCTGCCCTTACTTTTCACTTTTGTTAAATCAGAACAATGGGAGGCAATTTGATGCAAACTTGATTGCTGATCAAAGCCATACTCTTTTCTACAATTCGGATGCAAATGAAGGCACAAAGCTTGGCTTAGAACAAGAATCCCAACATTGAAAGGATTACTGTGCCACATTTGGCAAATTTCACCAAAAACTACGAAGTGGATGAAACAGTCAGGTTCAAGTACTTTGGCTTTCTCCAAATTTTCTGTTCAAAGGGAGCCTGGGGCAAGATAATTTTCAAAGTTGAGGTTTAGGATGGATGAATTGTACAAATGTATATTGATTCGAGAGTAACAACTTTGGCTGTATTGAAATCTGTTGACCTATGTATCGTTAATGCTGTGCCTTCAAGCATATATGGTCTATTTTATTATCAAACATGGTGCTGTTGTTTCTTGACGTCAGCCCTGCACTCCATAGTTCTTTTGATGATTGAAATAATGGGCCACTGTGAATTATGGAATCTTTTTTAAAAATACTCTTATCGAGCATGCAAGCTTTTAGGCTGGCGGTGAAGCTGATTCAATGCGGAGCACATACATTCACATGCCCAAGCATCAAAACCTGCAATACTCGTTTATTGATCTTTGTAATACATCAGGTGAGAACTGGAGTTCCTTTTGTTTTTAAGTTTATCTTTTCAAATTGTACAAATCTGCCGGTTTGTTTCTTGTATATAGTAACCTTTAACATGTGGTTTCTTTGTCTTTCAGAGGATGAAATCTGTCCCAGGCTTAAGTCTCAGTGGATTCAGATTAAGAGCCAGTCCAAACTCAGATTAAGAGCTAATGTTATCTTAACTAAGCAGGATGCTCTGATGCAGTCCAAACCTGTCCATGTGTTCTCAAATGGAAACATGTTTAGGACCACTTGCTAAAGGATCACAGATACTAGAATCTGGCCATCCTCAATGGTAAGCATATTGAAACTTAAAGACGTATCTTAAATTGTACAATCTGGCTGTATGTCCTTTCACCCAGGTGCCCCAAATAATGGTCTTGATGTGTATCCTAGGCCTTGTCTAGCTGGCCAATCTGATGTGCAAGACTACAACTATGAGTGCAGGGGCTTCCGATCTAAAGCGTGGGTTGTGTTTGGAATGTCAAGTTCCTTGTTGTCAAGGCTTTCCATGCTTGATTAAAATTTGGTGCCCTATCGCGATGGTGTACAACCAGTGTTGTTAAATCCCTCTCTAATTTACATTGGTGCACATCACGGCATCATTATGGTACATGAGAAACAATGTGATGATTGAGGTTATATTTACCAAAGAAATAATAATCAACTGCTTGTAAGGTGCTTTGAACAAAAATTCACACACACACACACACACACACACACATTTTTAACTGCTAGAGTAATTGGTAGAGATTGAAGAGGCCACTAGATATGATGATTGTTGTGCAACATAAAATTAGCACCACATAAATTCATAGGAGTGGAGCTAGTTGTTTTCCCATGGTGGTATAGGCCCTCTTCCAAGTGGTTACATTCATTCATACTAGAGGAATCGACTTTGCATATGTAGAGAACATGATGGTGGTTTGTATAAAATGGTATATAGTTAGGGAGCCGTAAGTTCTAGATGTATGCACTATCAACATTTCAATACAAGTTTGGATGCATTTATATGCATCTTACTCATGATGTGAGCTATAGGCTAATGCGATAGGAATAGCTAAGGTAGGTGAAGCTCCATGGGCGGAGAGAGAGAGAGAGAGAGAGAGAGAGAGAGAGAGAGAGAGAGAGAGAGAGAGAGAGAGAGCTCTTGCACATGCACCAATGCATAAAGATTGAGGCACTAGTCTTTTGTATGAAAGTACAAGGCATAGGGGATCATCATAATATAGCCTTAGGATGTTCACACACAGAGGTGTGTTTATAGGCCAACACACATTGGTAAGTGTTCACACACATGAAGGTCATAGATATAACTAACTAAGCCTCGTTTGGATCATGGGTGAATGAATCCATGACATTAAGCATAAGGAAGGAAAAACGATGATAGAAATAGCTCACCTCAAATAGAGGGAGTGTCTAATCTTATCCAATGGATTTTGAAGAGGTGCAAAAAGTAAGAGAGATGCAACATGAGCAAGATCACGACGTGGTCTATTGATAAGCTTAGGGATTTGCCATAGAGTAATGGTGTAGAGGTGCATGTGCGAGGCTCATAGATTAATCAAAAGCTAGGATGGCTTAGAGGCATAGTGCATTTGACTAGGGGCCCAATATTTAGATATAGCTTTAGGGTTTAACTCATTAGGATAAAAAACGTCCAAGATAGGCTAGGAGAAGACATGCATCTCATTAACAATATCACATCACAAAAATAAACTTTTACAACCTTCATCTTTGTGACATAGGTCAAGTGTGGATCTCCTTAAACCAAGCTCTAAATTGAGTACAAAGATACTTTGGAGAGACACGAGGATAATATATTTTAGAGATGTGGATAGGGCAATACTAAATATGCAAATACTAAGACATGAGACTATTTATCATTACATTTTTAAGAGGTGGTTTTGTATATCAAGTTATGACTCCTTGGTGAATGATACTTGGGATTGTAACTTATGGAGATTTGCAACTATGGCCATGGGTGCGCAAGATAGGAGGCCAGGAACACTCATGGACTTCTTTAAGGTTGGAGCACTATCAACACAAGCTTGACCGCTAGTATTGACGATGCTTAGTGCAACACTATCATAGGTGAGTATATACAATGCTACAAAAGTATACAAAAGTAGGAAATGATGATCTCAAGCTAGACAATGTCACTTGAGACTGTCATTTTTGCTAAATATTAGGGAAATCCACTTTTCAAATTCCTATAATAGAGGAGTCATCCCTCTACCATAACCCTAAGATCAATATTTTAGTGTGGTAAGAATGCCAAGAGATCTTCCTAATCTGTTTCCTTTTCTCATCTATGATGGGCCATACCTGTGTCAATCATAAATTCACTAGTGTGGTCTCACAATCCATTAAAATCCTAGTAAAAGCATTCTCCTTAACAGAAGAATATGCATTTGCATTTTCTTCTTTCTTTGTTCAATTGTGTTTCACCAAAGTTGAAATTCAATATTCATACTTCTTCAACTTGTACTCGTTTACTCTCTTGTGCAATTTCCTATCCAAGTGTGTAGACTAATAAGTTCTACTGGTATGCTTCTACAAAACTTTGAACGGTCCTTTCCACCTTACTTGGAACTTATTTTAAAGCCATGATTCAATTTGTTACCACTCATCACCAAAATGCTCTTTCTTTTATCCCTTTACATATGTTCGTGGTTCATCTTCTTATTGTATTTTTCTTATACATTTTCATAATAGTCTAGGGCTAGATTTCTATTAAACTATATTCGTGTAACTGCCACAATCTCCTTCATAAGTTCCTTTGTTCCATCATACATCTTCATCAATAGCTTCAGTCAAGGAATTTATACTTCAATTGGTAAAAAAGCTTATTTTTCTAAAGACCATCTTGAATGGCGGAAACTTAAGAACTACTCTTTACCATTGTCAGGGAATCCCACAAACCACTTGGTAGCTCCAAATCCCAAGGCTTCTTCTTTTCCATAGTCATCTTCGTTAAGATAGTCATGAGTTTCTCGTTGAATCCATTATTCATACCATTGCATTAAGGATGCCATGGAGTGCTATACTTGCAACTTATCTTCATACTCTTACATAGAAAGTCTATTGAGTCTCCTAAAAAACAAGGTCCATATGATAAGATCTCTAGGAGTAATCCAAACTTACAATATATAACCTGGTAGATGAAGTTTCCTAATTACTTCTTTATGATACTGGTAGTTGCTCTAGCTTTTGTCCATCTTGAGAGGTAGTCCATTGTTGTATGTATATTTTCTTCCTAGTTGTGATTCAACAACACATATATCCCCCTTCGCAAAAGCATCATGAGCAAGATAGAGCTCTTAAGCTCATACTCTAAATCTCTTTTTCCCATCTTTTGACATTGTAAGTGTGATTTGCACCAAGGGTTGACATCTCTTCATAAACTAGACCACACATATGCTTCATGTCCTATCTTTTGAAGAGTGAACTTGAATACATAAACAATATCTCCCTCTAGAATACACTTGCATCTTTTGCCTTGGTGAATCTTTGAATTAAAGCCATCTTAGCATCCTCATGGTCCACCTCCATTGGTAGTTACCTAGTAGATTGTTCATCCATATAGAGTTAACCATTCTCTAGATACTCGTGAATCATGCCACAAAATATCTTCAGCCACTTCTCTTCATGTAATCCACCCATTACACATGCCGCTTCAAAGTTTTGGACATATTGCACAAGATCCTCTTCCAAGGACATCTTAAACTCTATGGCCATCTTTTTGCTAGAAAGATCCTCGGTTGGAGGCATAAAAAATACGTGATCTTGAAAAGGAAAATAGTATGGAGCACCACCCAACACGCAAGCATCGAATAAAAACTCTAGAGCCATTGAAAACACCACACACCACAAAACAAAAGAACAAAAATAAGGGACAATGCTTGGACATAGAAATATCATTGATACAACCATAGCCTCTTATAGCACCCAAACAAGATACAACACCACAACTTTTATGACAACTATGAGTGAAATAAGATATATGAGGGCATGCCCATGTTCTTTAGTAGATTTAATTTCTACCACTCCAAGAGAAAAACTCTTTGTCAAAGACTTCTTATAGAGAATAATGAATACAAAGTAGCTCTTCACATTTGACATAAGAGCATCTTCATACTTATAGCCTTCATCCAAAAAAATCAAGCTCTCTATTGAAGACTTGCATACCAAGAGTATCAATACCATAATATTATGCAACTCCAAGCAAAGTGGGCAATAGGAAACCCTCAAATTACCTTGGGGAAGGTCTCACCTTTGAGACACTTCCAACTTGCAAGGACTCAACTTCACAAGCTCTACTTTCACACTTCCATGAGCATGCTAGTAGTTGTAGTGACTTTGGCACAAGTACACATAGCCTTCATAGCTTCAAACCTTCAAACACCAATAATAGATGGCCTTCACAACTTCAAACCATTTGACACCAATAACACAAAGACACCACCTTTAAGCACACACACACACTCCAATCTTGGCCTTCAACAACCACTTCACTTCCATTTCTCCCCTCCTAGTTGCATTGTAATCATCTCCTTCATGACATTGCAATAGCTCCATGATCCCCTCTTTGTCACCTTAATCACCTCCCTCTACAATCCTTTTAGTTATTATTGCCTTTATAGTCCATATTGGCACTATCTTCATCACCTACTTTTTCCACCATCTTGACACTCTTCATTGCTTTCTTTTTCTACCTCCACAAGCTTTAGAAAGCTTTTTGGTTTCTTTTCTCCCATGCTATAAAAGCCACTTTTTGAAGGGAGGTGAGCCTTGAAGTGTAAGCACTAGTGGGAGTAAGAGCTATGGTGGAGAGAGAGAGAGAGAGAGAGAGAGAGAGAGAGAGAGAGAGAGAGAGAGAGAGAGAGAGAGAGAGAGAGAGAGAGAGAGAGAGAGAGAGAGAGAGTGTGTGTGTGTGTGTGTGTGTGCGGGAACTCCAGCAGTCACAATGCGTGATGGCTTTTTCTTTATTTAAATGTCACTAAAAGAATAAGGAATGAAGTAACAATGATGGACACTCGTTGTCTGCAATGTAGTAATATAAGGGTAGCTAGGCAAATGCACCTTTATCCTTAACAGCCTCCCACTTAAATGTGAATTTACCTCAGCAGTGAGGAGTGAAAAGAAAAAAATAAAAGAAAAGAAAAGACAGTACAACATATATATATATAGATACAACAAGATAAGTAAAGATGTCATCTTATCCTATCAATCTCCTAAGGAAGGCAAAATGCTCTATAGAGAGGCTTTTCGTGAGCAAGTCTACAAGATTTTAGACAGTTGGGATCTTGACAAGGTCAATAGTCGTGTCCTCAATGACCTCACGAATGAAGTGATACCTCATCGCAATGTGTTTCGTCTTCGCATGGAAGATTGGATTCTTGGCTAAGTAGATAGCACTCATAGAATTCAAATGCAGTGTAGGGATAGCATCTGCAATACCAAGGTCATCAATCAAACTGTCACAACTCTATAGAAACAGAATTTGTATCCTTTTTCATTGGTATGGCTTTGTCTTCTTGAAGTAGATGGGCTTCTTTCCTTGAATTCTTTGGGATTCTCAACTTTTTCTAGTTTGAGAAGTTGCTCACGAATTTGCTGATTCTCCTCTCTAAGACTTTGAATGGCTTGAAAGATAGCACTCGATTGATCCATTGAGACTAAAGAAAAAAAATATGCTCAAGCACTCAATGCAAGGGCTGAAAACAAACAAACTTATAGTTGTAAGCACTACCAGTGTTGGGGGTGAGGACCAAGCCAAAGCTCTGATACCACTGTAAACGCCCCGAACAACGTAGTATGCTTAACAATTATGATATTCGCTTGTTTTCGAGACTTAATATAAAAGAGAATGAACACTTAAAGCTGAAAATGAAAATTACTCACAAAATTACAGCCATGAAAATGTAAAAGTAATGGAGACAAGATTGAGGGTTGAAGATGGGCAACCCCCCCCCCCCCCCCCCGAAGGAATGTATTTCTGCTCAACCCAAGTCCCTTAGGGAAGAGCTCAGTTACAATCAACCTGAGAGTGAGAAGTAATTCTCACTCTCACAAGATCATGCAAAGATGTACAAACACACATGCATTATCTATTATGTAATGATAAAAACTGATTTCTTTACAGTATGAGAGAAGAAAAAGGGGAATTCAGCCTTTCTCCATCGTTGATCAGCAGTACATGGATAGGGCTTGCTTCTTGTTGCTAAAATGGAAGAAAAAGCTCGAGAAGGAGGTGCTGTAATGAATTTACAGGCTTGCTGTCTTGTAAAAAAAAACAGTGATAGAAGAGGGAATATGGAGGAATTTGATAATGGAGAAGTGGGGGATAATGATGGGGATGGATGGGGCCAGTTTCTGGCTATCTGTGGGTGCTGTACATGAGTTTACAGCAAAGAAAAATGATGATGAATGAAGAAAAACGAGCTCTTATTTATAGGAGAGGGGAGAGCTAGTACAAAAGGGGAAAGTGGAGTAGCACAAGACAAGTGTCCAGCCACATGTCATGAGATGTGACAAGTGGTGGGACACTTGGAAACTTGTGTGACAAGTGTCTTGACACTTGTCTCTTCTCTATGGCCTTCCTTTTTGGGTTGAATACTGTCAAGAATAGAAACAACCAAATTTAGTAAGCACAGTCAGAGTACAGAACTTACTATTTTTAGAATGATATCCCTATTTTTTAGGACTAGCATTTTTAGGCTAATTCGATTCTCCTAAATTTTAGGAACCTCCTAAAATTTAGGGATCTCCTAAAATTTAGGGACCCCCCCAATATGGGTGTCATATGAAAGCTTTTTCCGTGTACATCGCAAAAATGGTATCCGAATCTTCATGTGACTTTCTTATGCAAAGAAATGTGCATTTCAAGCTTTCAGCCCACACATGCACATTATACAAGCATTTCATGATCATGCCATCTTGTTGGTTGTAACTGTCTGTTCTGGTGGATCTAGCCCACACTTCAAGGCATCAATCCTTTCTGTGTGCGAGTCTAACCCTGATATGCGTGAGTTCTAGTCACAGGCGCCCAATCGGGTCATATAGGTGGAAGTGTGAACTATCTTTTCTCTAACCCACCGCGTGGGTCCACCATAACCTGTGACCACTCATCAGTGGCCAGCTCCAATGCACTTTTCTTTATATCTAATTAGTGCAAAGGAAATAAATTTAATAAATCATTATATAGACAAATTAATGAAAAAGGATACAAATTCTGTTTCTATAGAGTTGTGACAGCCCTCTGGCTTTTATTCAGCTGTCCTCAGCTGAAAAGCTTCTTGATATTGCTGTAGAATATTTGGGTAATCCTTCATGAATTTTTCATCTACCCACTGTGCATCTGTTGTGGGTAGATTCTTGAATTTTAGTAAGAATTTTCGTGTCACAAGGCCACTTCTCGTGGTTCGATCCTTGAGAAACAAAATCTTTTCAGGTTCCAAGAGTTGCTCTGTTTCTTCAACTTCTGGGGGATCTTCAGTAATGGGTTCCTCTGGTTTTGGTCCTATGTAAGGTTTTAGCAAACTTACATGAAAAGCATTGTGTATTTTCCAATGAGTAGGAAGCTCAAGTCGATAAGAAACTTCATTTATTTTCTCAATTTGTGCGTGTCATCCTTGCGCAGGGGCCATGCTAATCTTCTCTGTATCGTTCCAATTTTATCAGATGTCTCTTATAGAGTTGTGACACAAACGACCCAAACAAATGGACTCCTTGCAAGCCTTAGTGGTAGTAACATACTCAGTCTTTTTAGGGGAAAGAACTGTGTATTTATATACCCTAGAGTTCCATGAAAGAGCACCTCCAGCAAAAGTGAACGCATAGCCAGAAGTGGACTTCCTACTATTTGCATGTTCTGTATAGTCAGAGTCAGTGTATCCCACGACTCCTATATCTTGGTTGCCATAACATATGTACGTATCAGTAGTGCCCTTCATGTAGTACCTCATGATATCCTTCACGTCATCCCAATGCCTCTTGTCAGGTATAGCCATATAATGTGCCACAACACTAATTGCAAATACAATATTTGGACGGGTGGCTATCATGGCATACATAAGACTGCCTACTACGGATGCATAGGAAATCTTGGCCGTCTCGACCCTCTGCTTATCTGTCTGCCGACAATCGACATGTGGTACCTTCACACGAGAAGCCAATGGACAGCCAATAGGCTTCACATCCTGCATACGAAAGTGCTCAAGGAGTTTATGGATATATTACTTTTGTGATAGATAGAGTAGTCCATGAGACTTGTCACGCATAATGCACATATCAAGTATATGAGATGCATGTCCTAGATCTTTTATCTCAAAGCTCTTCTTGAGCTAAGCCTTAAAAGCATCTAGCTCATCATGAGCTTTTCCTACTAAAAGCATGTCATCCACATAGAGTACCAAAATCAGTATCAGGAGCTTTCTTAGTGTACAACACACAGTGATCCAAAGTAACAAATACTGTAGTACCAAAGAAACATGTGCCAAACACCCAAATGTGTCAGAGCAATCGATGTCAGTAGGAGGATACAACCCCTGACATAAAGAACTCAGAGAGTAAGCTAAGCTAGCCTAATTGACAGGACCTGACAAAGGTCGGTGTATGCTCAAAGAGAAGATAGATCAAATCAGTCCAAAAGCATCCAATGCAAACAAGTATCTATCAAGAGCATAGACATGTAAGAGATCCCAGTCTCATATACTCAAGAACCTCGATTGCATAATCCACAAGCTCTACAATATCCATAGATAACATAAAGCTCATGGTAGAAAGATCGATGTCAATGAAGCAACCAAGCTCAAAGATAGCATGTGAATACATAAGACATCATGGAGCCAAGACCATATATCAATGGAGCATCTAGAGCAAGGGATTGGTCAAGCATCACCTATAACATCCAATACATCATGTAACAATCAATGTGAAATCTTTGACAACCCAAGTCCAAGAGCTCCAAAGTATGCAAATGAAAGCCCAATTGAAGCTCCAAGTGGCAATCAAACACAGAGAATGTAAGGAGCATGCGTTTCTGACATATGCTTCAAAGCATGTACCGAAGGGTCAAGCATAGACCATAGGCATAATGACTATCACAAAGCATGCCCTTGTAGACCAATGTCAATCAAATGCCAACCAAGATTGAGCTCAATTGAAGCTCAAAAGGCATTCCGGAGTAAACAAGACATGTACGAACCTCCGTATACATTCGTGTAGTCATATGAATCACTCGAGAAGCATCTATGACCAACAAGAAAAGCATAAAGTGACCAAATAAGCTTCAACCTTGGTGTATTACAGTAGTAAAATCACTACTAAACTTAGATAAAACAAGGCCAAAATCAGCTCCAAATCATTCCCATAACATATGCATAGCATTCCCCTGACATTTGGGCATCAATTGGGTACCAAATGGCATCAACAACTAGTGCCAACCAAGTATAAACATCAAATGCTAATGTAACACTGCCTGTGGATAGTTATAACAGTCATGAAACTGATGTATATTAGTCCAAACCTAATGCCAATGATCAAAGCCTTCAATGCCAAGCTCTACGCATGTTTGTATGCATTAGATGAACCCTTTTCAAGTGTCCAAGGCCTGGGAGAGTTGTTTTGGACCAAGGTGAAGCTAAAACGTGACCACACTGATGGCACAGTGTCCTGGAGGGGCTAGGGCACTGTAACAAAGCTTTGGCTAGGTGTGGGGTTTCCCCAAGGACCCAAGGAAGCTCCCTCTTGAAGGGTAAATGCAACGAGGTGTATACTTTACAAGAAGCAAAGAGGCATGGATGCCCTATTGTTCATACCCTATGAATTGAAGCAAAGCAACAAGGGAGAGCTCCAATACCTTCAAATGAATGCCCTGAGGGTGCTGAAGAAGCCCCAATGCGAGATCGAGAAGGATGAGACCAACCGGAAGCTCGAAGGTGTGACTATGGTTGCCAAGAGTGAAGACCAAGCTGTAGGTATTCGAATGAATGCTGAATGTGTGGTGGACCAAGCTCGAGCTTGCAAAGAAGAAGGCTCTGATACCAGTTGAAGGGAGGTGAGACGCCTTGAAGTGGAAGCACAAGCAGGAGAAAGAGCTATGGTGGAAGAAACAAGAGCAAGAGAGAGAGAGAGAGAGAGAGAGAGAGAGAGAGAGAGAGAGAGAGAGAGAGAGAGAGAGAGAGAGAGAGAGAGAGAGAGAGAGACACACACACACACACACACACAACATGGGAACTCCAACAGTCACAATGTGTGACCGATCTTCCCTTTATTCAAATGTCACTAAAAAAATAAACAATGAAGGGACAGTGATGGGCGCCCGCTGCACTTGTAGTGTGTAGGTGCGTGGGTACTATCAGTGTAGTAATACATGGGTGGCCAGGCAGATACACCTTTACCCCCAACACTTTTAGGCTTGCTTTTTCTACCTTCACATCTAGAATGGTGGCAACATCCTCCCTTGTTGCTTTTTGCCAAGTTTGCATTTATAATTCTTGCAGACATCATTGCTTTAATTATTGATTACAAGCTCAACATCCAATGTCATCATTTTTTACATCAAGATGACCATGCCACATAAATTTATGTGCGAGTTCAATAAGCGGCTGGGCCCACCATGCCCCCTCCCACCTCCTTCATTCTCATCCATATCGTATATCCCAAAGTCTCTACCCTAGAACACAACTCTATTATCTTATTAATAAAAAATAACTTATATCAAGTCACCCAACTTCTCATTGTCCAAATTAACTACATAGACATGATGTTTTCCTCTTCATGCTAATATAAGCAACTTCATGATGATACACCTACTCTAGATCTCAAGATATTGAGCCTCAAGTCTATGCAGTAGGCCTTCCAAATATAACACTTTGTATGGGCATCTAAGACATTGTTCAAAATACTACCATATCCAAAAAGTTGACAAGATATAGAAATATGCCATAACTAGTTTTGAAATTATATTGAATATGAGAAAAATACAATTTAGATACTATATCTTAGAAACACACCAACACAAGACTAACCATCCAAGACTAGTTCTATTGGTGCTACTTCTACGAAGTTGAGAACATTTTGGATGAATGGATTCTACTTTGGACAACACAAATACATAGTCCACTAAGAAACTTTTTAGCATTTGTGACAAATTTAACGAGCACATGAAATTCCAATGCTTGTCATTTTCCTTTTTGAATATTGAAGTAAAGTTTGGCCAAATCCTTGAAAACCCATGGGGTTTTATCCTTCTTTATGAAATCACATGTCTAAGACCTTTGCAATTGAATAAACCCTTTGCTTGAAATCCATTTAAAATCTTACCCCAACTTATATATACATTGCTTCACACTCTTGAACAATGATTGACAATCAATAACCCTTATAGGTAGTCACTAAAGTGGATTATGCATCTTTTGCCAAGTGTACAATTTTAGCCAACTTAATTCCTTGGCCCTATTGAATGCTCCCTTTGCATAGTGCATGAATATGGATTCTAAAGAAGTAGACTATGTTTTCTATATGCTAATTCTCCACTTCTAATAACACCTATAGTGGATGTGAAAAGATCCTATTTTGGCCTACTCAAAGTTATGCATTCTTCCCACTTATCAGCTTTCCATTCTATTTAATCCCAAATTTCGCAATCAACATACTTAAAACAATGCATACAACCTACAAGATGTTACATGATGTCATCCCAATTGAGCAATCTATGAATATTGGGCAATTTCCTCATGCTCACATGTGTGAAAGTTTGGTCCACAAGTAGGGCAACATTGTAAATACCCATGTTGTTATGCATTTTTGTGACAGCTCTAACTATCTTAAATAATTCAAAACAATTCTCTTTGTGAAGGGTACAAGTTTACATTGGCATTGCCTGATAACCTTAGTGGTCATAAGAGTGATTTTGGAGTATGGAGGGCATTACACAGATGGTACTAAATGTTGAATATTCCAATTGCTTCTGATGAAGATGTACTTGGATGTTTCAAAGATTTGTGGACACGTGCTCATATCTATGACTTAAATTTTTGTCTTGGAAATTTCGAAAACAAAAACTATTAAAATTTGTATAAAGAGAAGTAACATTGGATAACATCATGATGCAAAAAAGTGAGAAAGTATAGCTCTAAAACTAAGGCTATTTAGCTTTAGGAAAAACTTTTTGAAAGCTCATGTCTTAGTGTCGTGCAAGAGAGAATGAAAAATATATATAAGAAGGGAGAATATTTAAGGAAGCGACCCTTGGAGGAAGGGGCCCCTTCTCTTGTGATAGAAATTTGTCTATATGAGGAAAGGAGGGTCACACTTAAGACAAGGCATATTGAAGAAGTGAAAGGCTTCTATGTAGAGCTTTAGCTTGTACAAGTTTCAAAAATAGTTGGGTTTGTGAAATTTTGACACATTGAGGTATGATGTTGATTTTTGGGTATTTTTTAATGCTCTATGTGTATGTGTTTAGTGGCTACATTATGCATAAGTGTGATAATGGTCTACTGATGTTTGGAATTTATCGTGTTGATTTTCGTACTTTAACAAAGCCATTTTGATCATGGACACTCTTGTTGTCTTGTTTTTGGGTTGTGAGGTGTGTTTCCATCCTTCACTGCTTGTGTGACATCTCTTTTTTGGTGCCCCCGCTAAGGAGCACCAACAATGGTTTTGTGTTATTACTTGGTGGTTTTTTAAATCACAAGATGGTGACTTTCCATGGGAGATTGGATGAAGATGTTAATGCTCGGGTTGAGTATGTTGAGTGGCGTATGCAATCAATTTATATTATGGATGATGAAGATAAAGAGGGTTTTGCTTTGTAGGTATTTGAAGACTATGCCTTGGAAGTTAGTTATTTACTAGATGACATTATCAACAATTAGGAAAGCCTCTTGTTGTTTATACGGAGTTTCTTCTTTGTTCATCTTGCAGAATTTATCATGAGTGATTAGGTATACATGAGGTTTCAAGGATTGTACTAGCTTTGACTCAATGACATTAGAGAGATGGGATGCTATTATGAGGATTACAGGGATGTGTTAGATCCAATTTGGCGAAAATTACAAGAGTTGGCATATGGAGTATGTTGGGAAAGAAATGTTCAGTATATTGAAGAGAAGACATGCATACATAAAGATGAGCGAGAAGGATGTAGATCAATGGATTATTCTTTTGTTATGGAGAAAACTCGTTTTTTTGTTGGTATTATTGTCTTTGGCAATGATAGAAAAGAGGGGGAGGGCTTCAAGAAGACCCTTCCATATTTTGGTGATAGATGAGGTGTTCTGTGTGCTGATGAAGATGTTGGTTTGGACTCCTTGATTTGTGAGGAGGATATTAATGGTGATATCCATGATGATTGTGGTGATGTTTCTTATGTTATTGGTGATGAGTTGGTTGTAGAAATGGTTGATGAAGTTAGTAAACTTGAGCACCTATCTTATATGCTAGAGGATGTGGCAATTCTTAATGAGTACTCCTTGGAGTTGGATGATGCTTCTTGTGTTAAAAATATGTTTTTGGATAATCTAGAAAGTAATGATGATGATGTTGAGCATGTTGCATGCCAAGAGTTGAAACAAAGTGATGTGAATGAAGAAGATTTTCCACTTGTTATCTTTTCCTCTACTTTTGATGAAGACTTTTTTAATGACTTGTACTTGTAGGGTTTACTTTCAGATGACTATACAAATGGTAGTTCTGGTGAAGAACTTGACATGGATGTTTCTTGTGGAGGCTCTCATTTATTAGAGTATGCACAATAGGATATTGCGAAGGATGTCGACACTATGCTTATGTTGGGAAAGGCAGTGTAGGTTATGATTATGAAAGAGGACTAGGATATGGTGATAAAGGATGCTATTCCTAGTATTTGCAAAAGTATTTGTTGGATGCATGCATCAATGTGTGGTGTCCAAGGTTACAAAGAAGACTACACAATGAATGCACTAGAATCACTACTTGATGAGAAAGTGTGATCAATCCTTTTGCTATATGCAAAGCAAGTCAAAAGAGGCAATTGTGCTTATTGGTATATTTATATGCATATAGGGATGCAAAAGCTCATTCAAAACTTATTGGTTTTCTTATTTGGAAATGTATAGGTTCTTGCAAGGCTTACAACAAGTACTAAGAAAGATATGAGGGAACCTGGAGGTAATCAACAAGAGGATGAAACAATATTTGAGAACATGTTTCCTATGGAGCATATTACTTGGGATAGCATGTTGGAGTCTTCATATGCATATGAGTTGGACATTTCTTTTATGTTTACTTCAGGTCTAGAGAAGTATTTTACATGGGATGATAAGTATGTTATCTATGTGTTTGATCTAGGAGTTTAGAAAATATACATTAGAGGGAAGCTTGATGAAAGCAAAATTATTTTTGTGCTTGATCTAGATACTTTGAAGAATTTCCTTATTGGTCAGCACGATGAGAGTGGCGTTATCTTCATCTTTGATCTAGGCAGATTGTTGCACATGAATGTTTGCGGACTTGGGGGAGGCTAAATATGTTACATGTTTTCACGACAACTCAAACTACCTTAAATAAGTCAAAAAAATTATCTTGGTGAAGGGTATGATTTTACATTGGCATTGCTCGATAATCTTGGCGGTCATTCTGGAGTATGGAGGGCATTACATGGACGGTACTGAATGTTGAATATTCCAATCGCTACCGATGAAGACATACTACTTGGATGTTTCAAAGATTCTTGGACACAAGCTCATATCTATGCCTTAAGTTTTTGTCTTGGAAAATTTGAAAACAAAAACTATTAAATTTTGTATAAAGAGAACTAACGCTGGTGGATAATAACATGATGCAGAAAAGTGAGAAAGTATAGCTTTAAAGCTAAGGCTATTTATCTTTAGGAAAAGCTTTTTGAAAGTTTATGTCTTAGTGTTGTGTAAGAGAGAAGGAAAAATATATATAAGAAGGGAGAACATTAAAGGAAGGGGCCCTTCTCTTGTGATAGAAATTTGTTTATATGAGGAAATGAAGGTCACACTTAAGACAAGGAGGATTGAAGAAGTTAAAGCCTTCTATGTAGAGCTTTGGCTCATACGAATTTCAAACATAGTGGAATTAACATGTTTGTGGCTTCACAAAAATTTCACAAATTGAGGTATGGTGTTTATTTCTTGGGTATTTTTAACGCTCTATGTGTATGTGTTTAGTGGCCACATTAAGCATAAGTGATATCGGTCTGCTTGTGTTTGGAATTTATCATGTTGAGTTTTGTACTTTAACAAAGTCATTTTAAGTACCGGCACTCCTTGTTGTCTTGTCTTCAGGTTGTGAGGTGTGTTTCCATCCTTCATCGCTCATGTGACAACATGCTAAAAGTTTGGTCCACAAGTAGGGAAATATTATAAATACTAGATCATGCATATTCACCCAATCTAGGTACTAAAGTGTTGACATAAACATTCTTAAGGTCTCGCACACATGTTTATATACTTAACCTTATGCTTCATTAGACTCAATAGATGAATTACCAAATGGCCCTATTTAAAGGCGAGATGTTATTTTCCACAACACAATAGCCCACGTTGACAAGCTTGTGGAGTTGATGGCAAATGGGCTTACACCATTTGTTGCAAGCCTAAGCCTTAAGTTTTACGATTCAAATGGAAAATTAGAATATATGTAATTTTATTCCTTGTGCATAAGTCTTTGTCATGCCATGACATGAGATTAGGAATGGACTTACATTTGAATATACATCTCAATGGAAATACCAAAACACATGACATCAGGTCTTAGCTTGTTAAATATCTTGTTTATATCCATGAATTCAACATTTGGGATATGTAAATTCATTCTTCTACTGTTCTTGAAATAGAATGCCATCTTTTGGACATGCATGAATGCAATCATAGTCAAACATCACATAGGAAAGCACTAGACTTTGATATGCAATTGTCCTCTTGCAATGAATTTTGTAACAATTGAAAGATAGCTATAGCACTACTGTCACTCTAGCCAAATGATATCTATAATTCAATATGCTTAAAAGCATATTGAAATTTGTAACAATTGAAAGATAGCTATAGCACTACTGTCACTCTAGCCAAATGATATCTATAATTCAATATGCTTAGAATGCTTAAAAGCATTCTAAGCTTGAAACTTGTGCTCCATCGTACAAAGGTTTTTTCAATATATGTCAAATCTGCTCTTCCTTTTTAACTATGTCAACCATGCAGATAGTAGAAAGTTCACCTCTGGGTATGTCTTCACCTTTGTTGGAGGTGTTGTTTCTTGGATGTCAGGGTGCAAAAATGCACAACCTTATCTACTATTGATGTAGAGTATATGAAGTGCTATTAAGTCAACCAAGAACCCAATCTTCCATGTGAAGACAAAGCACATTGAGATGCACTATCACTTCATTAGGGAGGTGGTAGATGACAAGTTTGTTGAGCTTTTCAAGATCTCAAGAGATATGAATCCTATAGATCTGTTCACTAAAAGTCTCTTAGCGAAATGTTTTGCCTTAGGAAGATGATGGGCATAGGATGAGTTGACATCTATTCCTCATCCTATTGTACTTTATGTATATTTATACTTTGTCACTTTTCTCGTTTTCTCCTTACTACTTGAGGCACATTCATCTTTAAGTGGGAGTTTGTTGGGGATCAAGGCACATGTGCCTATGCCACCCTATATTTACTATACAGACCATGGCCACACATTTATACACTTGGTGGTGAGCACCTATCACGATCACTTTATTCTTTATTCTTTTAGTGACTATTGAATAAGGGAAGGCTAGTCACACATAGTGACTGTTGGAGTTCGCACATACTCTCTCTCTCTCTCTCTCTCTCTCTCTCTCTCCATCATAGCTCTTTCTTTCACTTGTGTGCTCTCATTCGAGCTCTATCTCACAAACTTGTAAAGATTATGATATTTCTTATTATTTAAAATCTTACAAGGTGAAAAAGAGAGTCATGGATTATAACTAGCACTTGAAGTTATGGATGAGCAATACACATGGGGCAGTGTGAGCCCCATCAATAAATCTATTTGATCCCCTTTTCCATTCCTAAACAACACTTCAAATGAGGTACATGCCATGAAATGTACACATTTTTGGATGGCTTTAATGGTTACAACCAAGTTTTCACAGCTCTAGAAGACCAATCAAAATTGTCTTCATCATTGCTTGGGGAGTGTTCATCTATGTAATCATGTGGTTTAGCTGGAAAATGCACCATCATCATTCCAGTGCAATTTGCAATATATATTTGGCCTTATTTGGCAAATATATGGATGATTTTAGCAACTTTGGTGATACCATTGCCATCTCGAATACCTCACTCAATGCTTGCTTAAATGGCTAGAAACCCAATTTTGCGTCAACCCATTCAAGTGTGCCTTTGCTATCAAAGGTGTTATCATTTGGTTTCATGTCAATTGCAAATATGGTATTATAGGTGATCCTAGAAAGGTACTCGACTCATGTAGATCCAAAATAGCACCCCCCCCTTGCAACAAAAAAAAAAGAACATCTATAGTAATACCTTAGTTCCTTGGTCAAGTTAATTGCCAAAGATTACATGCTCCACTACTTAGCCCATGTAGTTGTGCCCCTAAACCAAGCTATGCACATTGCCGAAACCACTTTGTAGTGGTCTGATGAATTTGACCTAGCTTATCGATGTCTCTAACTTCTTCTAGCTAAGGCTCTCATCTTATTTCTCTTTATTGGACCAAATAAATTTATATTCTTCTGGATGCCTTTGATCTTGTTTTTGGTAGTGTGCTCATGCAAGAAATTGACTTAAGCTAGTATCATCCTATGTTCCATGCCAGTTAGAGTGTCTCCAATGTGGGACAAAATTACTCCATCACTGAATGTGAATGCTTTGGCCTCACCTCACAAAGCCCTTCTCAACTTGGTCAACCTAAAAAATTTTAGTGGTCATCTAACACAATGGGTCTTGTTATAAGAGTTTGACTATTGAGTGGTTCATCATCTTGGATCTTAGTATTTGGTCATAGATTCCTATGGTGAAGCACCCATATGGGGTTGCTGACACCTTACCATATGTGCACTTTTCACCGTCATCATGGGGCCTACACAATTAGATGCCACTCTACTAGAAGGCCCCTAGAGCTGATATGAGAGTTCTATCACTACATACCAACATTATGCTTTGATCATTTGTCCTCTACAATCAACACAAATGATTGGATCTCTATAGTCATCCACTTGAAAATATGACATCAACTCTATCCACATGCAAGTTTTTCTCTTTGCAATCCTTCCCTTAGAAAATCAAACAATCCTAGATGAAGCTCACTCATAATCAACTAATGGTAACTTTTGTGTAATCACCACAATAAAAAAGATTGCCCAAAATAGATCATGGTGACCTATTTAAGCCAATGCCAATTGGTATGCTAGTGAGTGAAATATTTGTCCTCCAGTCAACCTTCGGCTCTATTGGACTCTATGATCTCAATGGTGGTTCATTCATGAACCAACATTATTGATTCAAGACTATCATACTCTCTTGGCAGATTTATCTCTCACTCAGATGGCTCTATCTCCCACTCTTATGTAAGTGAAAAAGAAACAAAAATAAGAGAATGCAAGAAATGCTTGTTGATACATGTCCTTTGTCGTAAGTTGAATTTTAAAGGTCAAGCCTTGATGTTTAATTGATTTAATGCACACATTGCATGGAGGCTCCTCTTGTTTCTATTCATCATTGATTTTGGAGGGTGCTCACACTCAACCGCCAAGACCCACGGACCGCTTATTGTTTTAAGTGTTTCAAGTGAGCTCTAATGGCTATCTCTCACCTAGTCAACGCACCTTCGAACCTATGAGTGCAGTGAGCTTACCTCGATGCCGAAATGAGTTGCCTCCTCCCTCGCACACACCGGTAGCTCCACGATCCTAGATGCTAGCTCAAGCATCCTCAAGCCTCCTCCATCGAGCTCCATCCACCATAGCCGTGCACGCGCAAGAAAAGAGAAGAGAAGAGAAGAGAAGAAGAGAAGAGGAGATGGTGAAGAGCTTCACCCTCTTGATCCCTCACTCCCACACACTCACTCCCTCACACTCTCACACTCCGTCTCTCAAGAGCACACACACAAGCAAGGTGAAGAGAAGAAGAGACGACTCTTGTTAGCCATACACCAAAGAATGAGCTTCAATGTCCTCCTGCTAACCAATTGCTCTTGCTGTCATAAATGACCAGCAAGCCTTTTGGGTCATTTGCTATTCAAGGGATTCATTGCTCAAGAGTACCACCATTGGTCTCCAAAAGAAGCTCAAGAGAAGAATAATCTTTATTTGCAAATGGCACATATGTAGGTAAAGCAAGTTAATTACACACACCCTTCTTTTCTTCAAGAGAAATCTTGCTCTCATTAATTCTCTAGGTCAAGGCATTGTGTTGAGTGCTTCGTGTCTAGTGTAAAGACGCTCCTTAAGGAGCCTTGTCTTCAAGTGGTGTTCCCTCTTCTTGCCTCATGCCTTAAGCCTACACCCATCTATTCTTTTATAAATGGCACAGGAGGGAGCTTGGCGCTCTTTTACAAGAGTTTTTTGAGGTGCCTTCCATTTAAAATTGCACTTTTTTCCTCAGCTTAGCTTTAGGGGTCGCCTCTCCACCTTTGCTATTTTTCTGTTCTTTTTTCGCTCTTTGCTTCATATTTCTGCCTCTCAAATTGAGGTTAACATTACCCCCCTCCAAGATGGGTGCCAGTCCCATGGCACTTCGAGCTCTTTGTTGTGGAAGGGTGGGCTCTAGGCAAGTGACTAGTGGGGTGATGATAGGGCCACATGTGTGATGACCGACAAATCAGTGCAAACATAGGCACAAAAATGTGCTCAACATGGAAACATCCTTTGCAAACTAACACTTTGCTTTTGTACCCCTTTGTCAAAAATCAAATATGAAGCAATGTAAAATGTGTAGTCCAAAAGAGACACACTATAAAATATTCCTAGGAAAAGGAAAGGTCAAATCCTTTTGTCCCATGCTAAAATTGAAAGGTCTCTTAGACCTTAGCCAATGTATGCAAATTTGAATTTTATAATTCAAGAAAGGAAAAGGAGGTGGTTGCAGTCGTGGGATTTGAGGAGGTGGGAGGTTGAGGTGGTTACACCCTCTCTCTTCCTTTATCTTCTCTTCTCACGGTTCATTTCTTCCTCTCTCATTTTGGCACAACTCTTGCCTTCTTGTTCTTGTTTTCCCTCTCTTGTGCTTCATGCTCATTTCTAATGGAGAGTGAGGAAGAGGAAGAGGGTGAGGATGGAAGAATTGCCAAATTTCTTGTGTGTCTCTCTCTTGTGTGTTTGGAGAGCATGGTTCTTGGTGAGGAAGAAGAGGTTTCTTGCAGGTTTTGTGTCCAGCAATGTATTTGCAGCCTCTACCTAGCCGGTTCGTGGTTCTATTTGTGCCGTGGCAGGGTGCTCTTCATTTGGTGCACTGGCCGGGAAAGAGGTGGCTATGAAACTTGCAAGAGATTCAAAGGGCTTGCAGTCAGATTTGGGTCATGGAAAGCTCCATTCTTAGCTACATCTTCAAGATGAAGAGATCGATTCTCTAAATTCAAGAAGAGAATGGCTTTATCACTGAAAAGATAGAGAATAAGATGGGTCGTTAAACCCCTATTCTTGCTATTTATTTTTAGTCATTCTTCTGTGCTTAAATAATTATGAAGAAGGCTGCCATCACCCAAGGAAACAGCTGCATAGGAGCGGACGAGGTAGGAGGTGGTGTCGACCAACAAGGGCCTCTAGTCAGATTCGAGGGCGCCATGAACTAGCAGGAGATTGGTGACGAAGTTGGTGTCAAATGGAGTCTAGTTGACCGTGTCCAGTGCGACCTCCTTGAACCTACTCCAGCTGCTGTACGGGCTCCCGCCCTAGTTGCTTCACTAGCGTGAACACCCACACGCCTTCTATCATTGCAGAGTTCCTCCAAGATCATGTGGGAGAAGGTAGACGCTAACATAGCGAATCAACGAGAGAATCAACATTGAGAAGAAGAAGAAGCAGACTAGTAAGGGCAAAGGGAAGAGGTGAGGGTAATTCCTCATGTCCAACGACCCAAAACCCCTTATCTCCCCCCAAGAAGGAAGGGCGGCGTCTCTCCTCTCCCTCAGCATCATCATCGTCGTGCCAACGCAGAAGAAGCAGCAGCAGCTATCGCAAGGGCCTCGCAGCACCATCGTCTGCTGCTGCGGCCTCGGACCTGAAAGACAACCGATGCTCAATAAGCTTCACGCTCTGCAGGCGCCGTCTCCTCCTCTCATCATCACACGGCAGTTACAGGCCTCTCGTTTATTCATTTTCAAGATAATCCTTAAAAAAAAACCCTTGATAATTAAGATTTTCAATTACACAACCTTGTTGGTGGTTCACATGCATATCTTCTTGTTACCCTTCATTCAACCCTTCTTGCAACAAGACCATCATCCATTACACATAACAAAATTTCCAAGAATTTCCTTTTCGTCAATTTTTGTTCTTTTAGATTTCCATAAAACTTACCTTCCTTTCCTTTGCAAATATAAATTTATTTTTCGGGTGGGAGAACTCTATTTTAAAATCCTTCATAAGGGTGTGCTTACATGTAATATCTTTTTCGGGTTTTCTTCATGAGCTTTATAGTGTGGTTATCTTTCATTCTAACTTGAGTGTGACCTTGTTCTTGTGCTCAAATTGTTGAAAAGCCCTATCTTTTGGGTATTTTCTTGTAGTTTTATTTGGCATGTGTTTAAACCTAGGCTTCAACGTCCTAGTTGTGTGTGTATTTTTGTGATTATTTTCCTATCCAAATCCAATGACAATTCAAAGACAATGAAGACCAAAGACGAAGATGAAGACAAAGACTTTTCTAAGAGCTGATTGTGGTTCTTCTTCAAGTTTGTTCGCGGGGACGCTTCACACTTAAGCATGGGAGGAAATGATGACCGACAAATCAGTGCAAACATAGGCACAAAAATGTGCTCAACATGGAAACATCCTTTGCAAACTAACACTTTGCTTTTGTACCCCTTTGTCAAAAATCAAATATGAAGCAATGTAAAATGTGTAGTCCAAAAGAGACACACTATAAAATATTCCTAGGAAAAGGAAAGGTCAAATCCTTTTGTCCCATGCTAAAATTGAAAGGTCTCTTAGACCTTAGCCAATGTATGCAAATTTGAATTTTATAATTCAAGAAAGGAAAAGGAGGTGGTTGCAGTCGTGGGATTTGAGGAGGTGGGAGGTTGAGGTGGTTACACCCTCTCTCTTCCTTTATCTTCTCTTCTCACGGTTCATTTCTTCCTCTCTCATTTTGGCACAACTCTTGCCTTCTTGTTCTTGTTTTCCCTCTCTTGTGCTTCATGCTCATTTCTAATGGAGAGTGAGGAAGAGGAAGAGGGTGAGGATGGAAGAATTGTCAAATTTCTTGTGTGTCTCTCTCTTGTGTGTTTGGAGAGCATGGTTCTTGGTGAGGAAGAAGAGGTTTCTTGCAGGTTTTGTGTCCAGCAATGTATTTGCAGCCTCTACCTAGCCGGTTCGTGGTTCTATTTGTGCCGTGGCAGGGTGCTCTTCAATGTGGATTCCATTGATTGGGAAGCTTTGGTAATGATTTGGATGGAGAATCCAAGGTATGTCGAGTGGATGATGGGGACCTCCGAAGTTGGTGGTTTGTAGCATCTTGTTGTACTTGAAAGGAGAAAGTGCTCTACCTAAGAAGAGTGTCTACCTCACCGTGTAGTACTTTATGCTCGTGCTGGTGGAATGAGAAGCTGGGTCTAACCACAGGCTAACCACATGAAAGCCTGGGTAATGTTCCACACTTTAGGATCCCATTCGTGCGAAGGGAGATGCCGTGTGTGTAGCTTAGGGTGATAGGTCTAACCATAGGCGAGTGTTATCTCCCTAGGTATGTCTTGCCCTTGAGGTTCCCTAAGCGTAAAGTGAGTCAAAAAGGGCTAGGGAGTTAGGAATGGAGTCGGTCGACCGAGGTCACTGGAGGTGCCTAACTTGAGGACCCCTAGGTGTAGTGATGATTGTGAGCTATGTGCCACGACTTGTGTTTGGATGTGCCATGTGCTCCTTTCATTATTATTTACTTGCTATCTTTGTATTTGGCCTTCTCTTTTCTTTTCTTTGCTTTTTTTTTTTGCTTACTAAGTTACATGATTCGGGCAATAGCTAATTACTAGTTATCATCATCAGAATATGGTAGGGAAGGGGATTCAATGGAGTGACTCAAAAATTTCTAGTTGTGCATATAACCCTTAAGGTTCAAGCGGACATGGAGAGAGGTGGTGGAGAGGAATGGGTGGTTACAATGGGTGAATTGGTTGTCACTCATATCCTTGAGAATAGCTAGGCAGAAGGAAGATAGAAGGCTAGCTCGCATCATTAGATGGGTCATTGCATAGCTATCTATGGTGTTAGGATAAAAAAAGAGTGGAGGGAGACCACATTCTGCCGGGGTGGGATCCTGCTTAAGTAATATTTTTAATAGCCTAAGGTAGTTGCATGTGGTAATGAAGGCAGGATCGAGATAGGAGGAGAAGTCAACAATGAAGAGGGTCATGGTAGCATCTAGGTTTTCTGAGGTGAAAGTGAGGGCTTGTGCTAAGGTAGTAGTATGGGGGTTATATATGATGGGAAAGTCGTAGCGACCATGGGTGTTTGTATCAAAATCTACTCCTACCCTACGAGGATATGCCATGAAGGTAGGGTTGTTTCTCTCAAAGGGGAACGTATTACAAAAAGCCATCCAAGAGAACACATTGTCGTCACAAATGTGTCTTCGCCATAGTAGTTGGCACTTTATCCGGGCAGCACAGATGGAGGCACTTCAAAAACCTTATTTTGCCAATACTCTGCATCCTCGGTGCCCTAGAGGGTGGGACTCTTCTTTCTTTCTTCTAGCCACTGTTGGCATTAGTTGGCTTCCAACGCCGATCACCTCTTCCACTACTTTAAGAGGCAAGACTCTGCGCAGGCCGTTGGGGAGGAGGAAGCTGAAGTTAAAAGGTTGTTTCTCTTTTTCTTGTCTCTCCTAGACTACGAGTTCTACATGGAAGCTGATCGCTAAGTCACCTGTGTATGGTGGAAGAGGTGCGGACGGCTGTGCCATAGGTTGGCCCTCAATCTCTGTCTGGATTCTTCCACCATTTTCTTTCTCTTTTCCCTCAGAGCGGTTTTTCTTTTTGCAGATGTGTTTGTTGACTACTATTGTTCTTCAGAGTGGAGTGAAGGGGGTTGTCAGATCACTTGTTCTTTGAATATGCCCATGTCAAATTGCAGTTCAACTTCACCCCTTTGGTGATCTTCTTATTGTACCTCCTCTACAAACCCCAGTGCATCAATATCCTAGGCGGTTAGGCCAGCCAACAACAGGTACTTGTGTTGTTCATCAAGGCTCAACCCAACTGCAATAGGTTGTGGTGGTATGTGTAGCCCTGCTTGCAGAGCTCTACGTGCTATGCTCAACTTCTTCTTTACCACCCCAAGGGACTCCCCTTCCTCTGTGTGAGTGGCATCCATCAGAGTATTCAAGAAAGCTCGTTGTTGAGTATTGAAGCCCACTTGGGATGCCTTTGCTCTGCTTTCTGCTAGGACTTTTTCTTTTTCCATGAGAGCCAGGCGACGCGCCAAGATCTTCACTCTTCGTTCATTTTGGCCTAGCCACTCTTCGGCTCTCTTATTCATCTCCTCCAAACTTTCTTCTTGTCTTTATACCAGGGCCATGAGTCTCTGCTCCTGGTCTTCCAATTCCCTGCTCGTTCTCTCTTGCTCTTTTTTTTCAAGGCTCAACCTTTCGATTATGCTTTCCATCTCTATGTGGTGTTGCTCTTCTTCTTGCTTCCTTTCTTCTTCCCTTGCGGCAAACTCTTCCATGCCTCATTTGATCCAATCTGTTTTTGCTGCCAAATCGTCATGTTGCATGATTAAAATTTTATATTCTCTTTGCATTTTCACTAGCTCTTGATTTTCATCTTTGAGCCGTTGTCACCAACTTTCCTCCTTGTCATCTTTGGCCTTTTAGATCAAAGATCTCCTTTTATTGCATGGCTATTCGCCTCGTCTTTTCAAGCTGGAAGGTCTCCACCGACTCCTTTTTCACTTCCAACTCGGCCACCGCTATCTTTCTCTCCTCCTTTGCCTTCTCTAGTTGAGAGAGCAGTTCAACAACATATTTGTCATAGTTTATTGGTGAGGTCGTAGTAGTAGGGATTGGAGTGGTCGAAGCTTCCACCTTTTGGCATTTCGGATCCCGCCTAGACTCAGTACCTGTGGCCAGTCTTTTCTGCCCACAGTGGCTGTAGTCTCCACACTCTTTCCTTGGGCCAATTCCTTATTAATGAAGTACTGCATCCAAGCCACAAAATTATTTGCATTGGCACTTGCTGGGATGCTTGGGGTGAGAGTGGTTGCTTCGTTGGTGGGCACCAAGAGGGGCGGGATGGGATGGATGGGAGCCTTGCCTTCCTTCTCCTTTCTCCTCAACTCTGCCTCCTTTTCCACAGCTCCTCTCTCTCTCTCTCTCTCTCTCTCTCTCTCTCTCTCTCTCTGTTTTCCTTAATTCTTTTGCCAGAATTTCAAATTCTTCCTTCTCTTTCTACTTCCTCTCTTCCGCCTCTCTTAGGGATTCCCTTTTGGCTCTCTCTAGATCTTCTTTTTCCTTCTTCCTGTCCTCATCCTGTTTCTTCTTTTGAGCTGTCTTTTTAGTGGGCTTCTTTACTTTTTCCTTCTGGATTGAGCCTCTTGATCCTCCTTCTTTGTCTTAGTTTCTGTCCTGTCACTCGTGATGGCTCTTTCTCTTGATGGATCTGTGACCTATTTGGAGTCTCATCCTCTCCTTCTTCTCCTTACTGAGGTTCTTTTACAGCCTCCTGGATGATGGCTGTCAGCACACTTCCATATTCGATGAAAGAGGATTTCGAGGAAGGTTTCTTTCCCTCGGTACTTTTAGAGGCTGGGGACTCTCCACCTGCCAATCTGCTGTCCAGGACTAGTGCTTTGACTGATTGGTCTATAGTCTTGTGCACCTAGCCATTCCGGTCTACCTCATCCAAGGTGTGGACTGCCACATTCTCCAGCACATGCACACTGATTCGATGCATGAGGGAGTTATAGCACTAGCTAGAGAAGAGTAAGGGCACCAATTTTGCCTGCATGCGAGCCTTAGCATCGAGGATATCCTGTATGCTGATACCGTTGTTTGTCAAAACATCCTCCCTCTTCATCTTTAGCATAGAATACACATCTCTCTTATGTTTCTTCTCCACCTTAGATTCCAACCCCAGTGCCTTCTCCACCAAGGCCTATTTCAATGGCATCTACATCTGGTTAGCATTCTCCCCTCCTCCCACAGTCACCGTTCCACATTCTTGATCAAGGTTATACGTTCTCAGAAATTCCACACACTTTGTGTGATCAGGCTCCTGCACAAACTTCTCTAGGTACTTCGAGAGGTTACATTGTTCCACCACTCTCCTTGCAGCCTCCTCCTTGGCTACCATCTCCTTGAGGTTGTGGATATTGCAGAATCTCAGCTGATTATGAGCACAGTTTTCTATGCTGATGCCATACTACATCCTCTTCTCCTCCGTGAAAGGGAGTCGGTGAGCACGATCTTGTTGCGACATCTTTCATTCTTGTCATGAACCGTGATTCCCATTAGTGCTTTCAAAACAATTATTTGCTAAAAAGAAAGACTTTATGTTTGTTGAATGAAAATATTTAAGCTCCAAAATAAACTTTCGTTTCAGACTTTTCACCCTTTATTTCAAAATTTTTGTGACATTTTTCCTCAATCACAAGTTAACATATTTCTTTTCTTTTTGCGTTTAAGTGTAGACTGAGGTTTTCAAGGTGGTGTGTTTTTTCTTATGTGTTTATGCATTTGCTTAATTTTGATTAGTTCTGATTTGAGTCACCTTACCCCCTCCCCTTCCAGATTTGAGAAGAATCCTTCCTAGGATTGAAGGTTAGATGGCCAAGGGAATTTTGCATATGGATCGAGTGTTTACCTTTGCATGAGCCAAGCATAGAAATCTAGATTGTACTCCAATTGAGCTTCGCATCCAGATCGAAGGGTCGGTTGCCTACGTGTGTGATGTAAGTAAGGACATCTGTTAGGAAGTCACTGGAATTGACATGGCTAGCAATATGTAACTCTTCCTCGGTCAAGAGAGGCGATCAAGGTAAGGGTGTCCTTTGATGTGCTCTTCCATGGGTCGGCTGCAAATAGTTGTTAACACCCTATACGAGGTTGGAGCAACATAAGTTGGGTCATACTCTGATGTCTTGATTGTGTGTCACTGCTCAGCATTGGTCATTATTTGGCATCTTTCGAGTTCCCATTCAATCAAAGAGCATATCAGTTCTGTAAAAACGAGGATTTGATTTCAGCAAGCTGTTTCAACTTCTCAATTTCTTGGTCAGTGATAGCATAAGTAGCTTGCTTATCGTATGACGTAATGAGACACTGTTTGATGACTTGCTCTCTAGATATCTCAGTGTTGAGAAACTCTGTACCTGAGTGGGGTGCTTTGATGAATGCGAATTCGAATGTGTCCCATGAAAATGACATCATACGAACTTCGGTTCCTAAGGGATCTTGCAATAGGTCCAAGTCCAAGCGGTCATAGCTCAGAGCCAGTGACATGAATGTGGAATCTAAGCGTCTAAGGCAAGAAATCATGTCATCCCCTGTGTCTTTGGCTAGATCTGCGGCTAGTTTCAAGAATGATTTTTGCTCATAGGAGGGTCTAAGATCTATGGGTGGTTGGGGTTTGACAAAACTAGAGAGTTTGGTAACAAATGGTTGCAGTTTCGATTTTTCTTGAGATTGCGGTTGGGTCCCTTGCACAACGGGCTGGGACTGGACTGCTAATGGGGCACTGCTACTTGCGGATGTGGATTTTTGAGTCTTGGTAGAGTTATGTGGTACTGGTTTGGGAGTAGCATGCTGAGATTTGGGCCGATAGACTTAGTGGGTCTTCATGGGCATAATCAGTTGTGAGTCTATGGGCTTGGTATCTCGAGGCTTATGCAACTTTAGGCCTTGACACATTGTATGGCTGGGTATGGTTAAGTGTGAGGGTGGTGTTTGATCAATGCCTTTGGATGTTTTAGCCTTAGGGATCCATATCCAAGCATTACCCTCATAATAGCCTTGCTCTCAATAGGGTCTTAGGAACCTATCACGGCTTGATCGTACGTCACTGTTTGTTGCTTTGTCTTGGCCTCCTAGGTTTTGAGGTTGTGTTCTTAACCATGCGAAGGCGTGGCCGATTGCTCCTTGGTGGCAGGCTTTGATGTTTAGGTACCCATTTGAACTAGGGTTCATGGGCATTGACTTTGGCCTTAGCGGTGTCAGAGGGTTTTTTGTCGAAAGGTCGAATCCACCGGGGATCAGAAGTAGAAGGAAATAGAGATAGGAGATGGAAGAGAAGATAGAGAATACCCAAGTGGTAAACATGACAAAAACAAATCACAATGAATTGAATCAATATATATTGAAAGAACCTAGAATCTTTGCACTACTCAGAAGCAATCTCCAGGCATTAGTTCTCTTGGAGCTCCTTCGTAGACCAAAAACGTGGATAAGAAAAATCAGCTCTTTCTTTGCTGCCCAAAACCCAAATCTGATGGCTTCGTTGGCTCCGAAAGGGGGGTAAAACTCGCTTCTTTCAGTTCAATCTGTATTTTTCAGCCTGTTTATAGCGATCGCGACGCGCGTGATTTCGTCCATCAGTCTTTTTTGTGAAAATCCCCTAACTGGCTGAAAAAGCAACTTGCTTTTTACATGCCATCCTAATCTAGAAACTTTTTCTAAAAATTTTGGATTTTTATAATAAATAATATAAAAAATAGACTAAAATTATCCAAAAATCTAGTATTTTTGGATAATCCATGCAACTCACACTAGTACTAATGGCTCAGATCACATTGACTCTCTAGATCAATAGAGAAGTCAGATGATGATGCATTCCATACTTTTTCACACTGTGTCCTCATAACATCACGACATCCACCCCCTTTGAACCTGCACATCCTCTGATATGCACCGGATTCTGAGTCCTCCTCATCCTTTGCAACTATATTCTTTACTTCTTCCATCTTCCATATCTTCCTGGCTAGCCCCTGTATCATGGACACTATTTTCTTCCAATTCTGGCAACTCATAGACAGTAGATTCCCACCTTTTGAATAATTTGATTCTTTTCCCTGCTACCGGAAGTTTTATGGTTGTCCCATCCAGCTCATTTAATGCATAAGTAGCATTATCAAACACATGTCTTACCACATAGGGTCCAAACCATCTTTTGGAAACTTTACGCATGGCACTATGCTGGTTATCTAAACTGCTATCATAAACCAATCCCCAATCCCCATCTTTATGGTTCTTGGTCTCAGTCTATGTCTTTTGTCAAATCGTTTCTTGTTCTGTACCCTTGCTGCCCTTAATTTTGTAGTTGCTACCTCTATGTCTTCTGACTTTCTTTCCAACTGTCTAATGCGTAAGGCCAACAACTCCTCTTGATTCAACTCCTCCTCCCAAGGTAACACACTCCATGTGACTGTCATCTCTTCTATCGGCATGATAGGTTTTTGACCATACATCAATTTTGTAGGCATATATCCTGTAACAACACTATGAGTTGTTCTATCAGCCCACAAAGCATAAGGGAGCAATCGTGGCCACTCTTTTATCTTCTCTCCACATGCTTTTGCCAATGCCTTCACAATAGGTGGATGACCTCTTTCACTTTTGCCATTTCCTTCAAGATTATAGGCTAAAGTTAAAGCAAGCTTTATCCCCAACCGTGCAAAGAAATCATGAGCTCATTTGCATTTAATTCACCCCTATCTGCTGTAATTTTTCCCACACAGCCATATCGACAAAAGATCTCTTCTAAGAGAAAAGTACATACGACATTTGTCGTCTTAGTACGTAGAGCTCTCCCTTCCACTTGATTAGTCACGTCTTCACGAGCAAGCACAAGATACCTCATTTACCAAAGACCTGTAGGCATTGTAACCAAATCCACCACCCACTTAAAATGAAGAGACAATGGATATGTGGGTTGCAATCCATCCTGATGTCTCACAGTTGAATACATTTGACATGTCGTACATGTTTCTACAAAGTGAGCAACATTCTTCTACATACCCTGCCACCAATATCTTTCTTTAATTTTTGTAAAAGTACCCTAAATACCTCTATGACCAGCCCACAAGCTTTCATGAAATTCTTGCATTACTTTTACTTGTGAAGCTCTATCACCCGAAACTCGCAATGGCATACACTATTTCTTTTTAGCATGTTTCCATAAGTATCCATCTTTTAAGAAAAATCCATAGGCTTTCCTCTTGATCTTCTTAAACTCCTCATCTGACCATTCATCTCTCTTTGTTAATGTACTGAGATATTGACCAATTCTTAGCCACTCTCCTGCATATTTGTCTTCCAAAAACACTTCTACACAAGATGCAAAACATCTAAAGTGTCTTCTCTTTGTTGTCCAAGCTTCTGTTAATGTTGTAGCAACACCTTGTATTACTAAATTCACTCTTGCAATATCATTTTCAGCCATAAGAAAGTCATCTTCTTCCTCCTCATCCATCATCCCATCTTCATTCTCATAACGTGCTCGAGATAACAAATCTGCCAATGGGTTATCTCTTCCTGCAATATGTTAAAATTCAAGGTTCAAAGATTCTATGTATGCAATCCACCGGAGCATAGCAATGTCCGGGGTAGCACAACTAGTAATCATACCCAATACCGGCAAACAATCAGTTTCAATGACTACATGAGCACCCATAAAATACTCCTTATCACATTTAAGGGCTGTCACAATTCCCCATAATTCTCTTTTTATTTGTGGATATCTTCTTTGTCGTTCAGTCAATACTTTTGCACCAAAGCGTATTGCATATCTTTGCCCTTCCTCATCATCTTGCCCAATTGCCCATCCAATCCCAATTGGGCTTGTATCAACAGTTATAATGATAGGCTTTCCATGTGAATAGTCAGCCTTTCTCAACTTAAGAGCAGATTTTAAGAGTTGCTTCAATTTCTTCATTGCTTTCTGATGCTTCCTTTCCCAATGAAATTTTTGACCTTTCCTTAGAAGCTGACAAAGAACATCGGCTACATGTGCAAAGTGAGGAATCCATATCAAATAGAACACACATGCTACAAATTGTCACACCACATACATCTTTTTCCAGGCTTAAGGGCTGTTGCCCGTCCCCTTTCCTCTTGTCCTTTTTCATCCAATTTTGCAACTTTCAATTGAAGATCCCGCATCCCTTTGACCAATTCGTCTAAGACATCTTCCCTAACAGAGGGAACAATAGTAGGTACAGCCATAGGGTTAGCCACAAAAGCGGGTGGCTTACTGGATACTTCAACTGTCTTACCCATAATAGTGGGCAAGCTAGAGACATGCAATCTTTCTCTTCTTCTATACTTCTTCACAAGCGGAGTAACAGCTTCCTTGACATGTCTTCACTCTGTTTTCAAACCTGTCTATGTAGTCTGATCCTTTAGCAAATCATCAAGCTTCTCTTGAAGCTCAGGATCAGCTGCCTATAGAAACAATTCAATTTTTTGACTTGCAAGAGCTTGTTGTTCTGCAAGATCCAACTGCTCAAATCTACTTTTAAATTCTCTTAACAATTCCGTAGCCACAAAACCCTTATTGGGTTGTATAACCCACTCCTGAAAAGTCTTGCGCGTAATCAAACTGGTGTCCTCAATGTAAAATTCTTCCCTGAGTGTCTTCTTGAAGGCTATCCAGTCTGCATCCTGCAAGTATAATTCAATAATCCGTGCTTTCAGTTTGTGAACAGTAACACGTACAAAATACCGACTCCATGCAGATTGAGGCACTCCAAAGAATGCCATCTTCTGAGCATAGGTATGTACATATGCAGATACATTTCTGCCATTGAATAACTTCACCTCACGCTCAACTGCTTGCAAAGCATTCATCACAACACTTTCTGTTTGAGTTGAAGCTTGCATCACCTATTGTTGTTGTTGTACCTGCATAAGCATATTCATATTTTGCAGGGGTTCCGTAAAAGCAACGTGAAAAATTGCGCCAACTATTGCAAAACATCACTGGAGAATGTATTCGAAGATTCTCCCATCTTGTCTTTCCTTCTTCTTACGACCTTTCACGTCGGGTTCACCAATGTCAGAGGGGTTTTTGTCGAAAGGTCGAATCCACCAGGGATCAGAAGTAGAAGGAAATAGAGATAGGAGATGGAAGAGAAGATAGAGAATACCCAAGTGATAAACACGACAAAAACAAATAACAATGAATTGAATCAATATGTATTGAAAGAACCTGGAATCTTTGCACTACGCAGAAGCAATCTCTAGGCATTAGTTCTCTTGGAGCTCCTTCGTAGACCAAAAACGTGGATAAGAAAAATCAGCTCTTTCTTTGCTGCCCAAAACCCAAATATGATGGCTTAGTTGGCTCCGAAAGGGGGGTAAAACTTCAGGACACTTGATCACGGATCTCCCAAATCACTCCTTCTTCTTCTTTCAGTTCAATCTGTAGTTTTTAGCTTATTTATAGCGATCGCGATGCGCCTGATTTCGACCATCTGTCTTTTTTGTGAAAATCCCCTAACTGACTGAAAAAGCAACTTGCTTTTTGCATGCCATCCTAATCTAGAAGTTTTTTCTAACTTTTTCGGATTTTTACAATAAATAATATCAAAAATAGACTAAAATTATCCAAAAATCTAATATTTTTGGATAATCCATGCAACTCACACTAGTACTACTGGCTCAGATCACATTGACTCTCTAGATCAATAGAGAAGTCAGATGATGATGCATTCCATACTTTTTCACACTGTGTCCTCATAACATCATGACAGTGGGTTGCTGGCGTAGAGGTTTGGTGGGTTGTAACAAGTCACAACCCCCCTCCTTAGACTTGGTTGCAGGTGTTTCTACTGGTGGCTTTGCGAATCTCGTAGGAGTCGCACAACCCTTGCTGAAAGCTGCTACTATGCGGATATTGCTAATGGCTAGGTGGATATACTGCGACTCATAATCAACATTGCAGTGAGCTTTCTTTTTAAAGGTTTGATCTAGCAGCAACTCCGTGCCTGCATCTTTAGTGTTTGGCAAAACATAAAAGATCATTGGTATGCTCTGAGACTTGATAGAAAGTGTGGCCCTACACTTCCCTACGAGTGCGTATGATCGGCCCCCATATGGGCTTAGTTTGGTAGTAGTGGGATGTAATTGTGGTTTGCTAATGTGGGTCCAATGATCATGGGTTAAGACATTGAAGTCTGCTCCCTCATCAATCAAGGCATTGAAAGTGCATGTCTGCTTGTTGGCAGTGACCGTGATGCAGAGGTAAGCAGGTTCTATGGCTTCCTCATTTTCATCGTCAATCTCCATGATTGTGGCTACTCCTACCTTGACAGGGGGTTCTAGCATTGGTGGTTCATGCAGAGGATACGTGGGAGCATAGTACTTCTTAATTTGACTGCCATTGAAAAAGCCTATGATCTCACCTTCAAAAGTCTTGAGTCCGACATTACCAGTTCGAGTAATGGCATGAACCTTGAAAGGCCCTAGAAATTTAAACTTAATTTTCTATTTATGCCCCTTAATGGAGTACAAGAGCACTAAGTCTCCCTGTTCAAAGTTGTGCCACTTGACATACTTGTCAAACCAGCTTTTGCATCATGCTTTCTCGCACATGAGTGCATGGGTAGCTAGAAGTCGAGTTTCCGAGAGGCATTCGAGTTCAACTAGACGTTTTGTCAATGCCTCCTTTCCTTCCCATCGTTTGTGAAGTACGATCCTCAAGCTAGGAATGAAGAACTCTACAGGTAGAATTGCTTTAATTCCATAGGTCAACCTAAAAGGTGTTTGGCCTACAGCCGTTTTATAGGCTGTGTGATAAGCTCACAAGGTTGCCATCAACTTGTTATCCCAGTCACTTTGCACGAAGCAAAGACTACCTTGGTCAAGACATTTACTAGAATTTTATTTGTGGATTCCACCTGGCCTTTTGCCTAAGGGTACTATGGCGAGGGTTTCGGATTGATAATTAGAAAGGTGGATAGAATATGCGCAATCACTTCATTAATGAAGTGTGTGCCATAGTTGCTAACCAATTCGATGGGGCAACCAAATCATGAGATTACCTGCTCCCATAGGAACTTGGCAGTTGTTCTAGCATCATTCTTTCTCGTAGCTCTTGCTTCTACCCATTTCATTAGATAGTTAGTGGCTACAATGATGTACTTGGCTTGCGAGTATTGTGTTGTAGGACTAATGGATCCTATGAAGTCAATTCCCCATTTTTCGAAGGGTTGTCGTGCAATTATTGGGGTTAGTTCCATCTGATTCTTGCAAATTGGAACCTTTATTTATTGACACTCGTCATAGTGCTTAACAAATTGTGCCGCATCGTGAAAAAGTGTGGGCCACCATAGTTGAGACTGCAGCACCTTGCGGGTTATCATATCTCCGCTAAAGTGTCCTCCAGTGATTTTGCTGTGCACCTCTGAGAGCGTATCGTGCATCTCATGCTTGCATATGCATCTATGCAACAATCCATCTTGCCCTAGTCTATATAGCTGGCCTGCTATATAGGCCAGCTATATAGGGTTGGATCTTAAGGATAAGTCACCTAAGATGGGCTTTCTGTATTGGTTGTCCAGGTAGCCCATACTCAAGCACTTGGACTATGTCGTCTACCCAATATGGCGTCAAGTCAGCTCAAAATAAATCTCTCTTGCTGGATAGGCTAAACAAGTGCGCGTCTGGCAACTTATCGACGATGCCTTGTCTAGTGGCCTCTCCCGTGGGGATGCGTGACATGTAGTCAGCCAACACCATGTAGTGCAGCTTTCCCTTTTGTACAACCACAGAGAAGTCGAATTCTAAAAGCATAAGGAGCCATTGAGCTATGCGTCATGTAGCACAAGGTTTGTTTACTAAATATAGCAAGGCCTGATGGTCCATAAAGAAAGTGAAAGGCGTGGTTAATAAATAATACCAAAATTTCTTCACGGTAAATACCATGACTAGACCTTCTCTTTCTGTCATCGAGTAGTTCATCTCACTCTCAGTGAGTTTTTTGCTAGAAAAGCTCGCTGGATAGTCGAGATTGTGTTCACCAAGTTGGCACAACACTGCCCCCATAGCGAATTTCAAAGCATCAATATGCACATGGAAGGTAATGGTCCAATTTGGGGCTCGTAGAATCGGTGTTGTGGTCAAAGCCTTTTTCAATTCCTCATATGCGCATTGTCATTCTTCAATCCATTTGAATATAATCAATAGTTTATACAGAGGTCTAGCAATCAATGCATAATTCAACACAAACTGCCAATAATACCCCATATGATCTAAGAAGCATTGAACTCCCTTATAGTTGGTTGGGAGTGGAAGATCAACAATGACCCTAACTTTCGAAAATTCCGTGGCAATGCCGTTCTTTGACACCATGTGCCCTAGGATGCATCTGTGCTTTACCTAGAACTGGCACTTTAAGGGAATCAGAGAGAGACAATACATGTGACACTGTTCAGAGACAGCTCGGAGTTTGTCTAAGTGTTCTCTCTGGGTTGAGTGAACACACAAGTCGTCTACGAAGACTTCTAACTCTTTCTTGAGCATGCCTTTAAATATAGTACACATAAGGCATTGAAAGGTGACTGGAGCATTAGTCAACCCGAAGGGCATGACTATGCAGGCAAAGACAACCCACTCAGTAGCGAATGCAGTCTTATGCCTATCGTCAGGATGCACCTGTACATGATTGTATCCAAAGAAGCCGTCCAGAAAATTGTAGGCCTCTTTGCCTGCCACTCTCTCGAGCATGTGCTCGGTGTACAGCAATGGGTAGTTGTCCCTCTTAGTGGTGGCGTTCACCTTTTTGTAATTGATGCACACTCTAATCTTTTCGTTTTTCTTCATTACAATGACTATGGGTGACACCCAGTCTATGTGCTCAATTTCATAGATGAATCCCACTCTCATTAGCTTATCAATCTCTTCCTTGACCGCATGAGCATGTTTTGGATTCATAGGATACAGTTACTGCTTGATCGACGTTGCGTCTGGTGTCATGGGTATGTTATGAGTCACTACACTCGGATCTACCCCCTTAAGCTCTTCTAAGGACCAAGCGAATACGTCTATATACTCTCGCAAGAGAGCAATGAGACTTGTCTCCTCTTCCTCCATCAAGTCATCGGCAATAAAGACATGTTGGGGTGTCTCCCCTTCTTGGGCTAGGTTCACCTCCTTGATAACGTGCAAGGACTTAGGCACAGAGTGTAACATCAAACTCGGTATCTGCGTCTCTGCATCATGTTCTTGTAGGTTTGCGCAGCTTGCTCTAGTGATCCTTTAACCCACTACTTTAAGTCTTGCCATAGGGTTGGATGTTGCCTAAGCAAATCTCCCAGGCTTAGCGTCATAAGGGCGGTCACTAGAGTGGTGAGGAGGTCATTGGCTACTCGTCTTTCTCCTATTCCAGATTGTCTTGGCCAATGGCCATGACTGATTTACTGGCCCATAGCGTTAATGATTTACCTAAGCGGTACTGCTTGTGGCGTAGTCGCATCTCTTGATTTTGGTCGAGGGGGTGAGATTGTGTGCTTATGCTCTAGAGAGATCCTCGATCTCATCCTCTAAGATGGGCTCAGCATCTTTCAAGTGTTCTTGGGCCTCCTTTATCCACTCCACCTTCTTGATGGCCCCTAGTTGGCACTTTAGGTTGGGGTACTCCCCGAACTTAGCACTTTCCTTTTCGGTCGTCTTTGGTGACTGTATGGTTGTGAGTACGGAAGTCTTCTAGGCAATCTACAATGTGCAACATCGTGACCAAACCTACTGCAATTAGCACAAAGTCATGACCTGGGGTATTGACACTCGGCTAGCAAGTGGTTTCCACCATAGTATACACATTGGACGTGTGGGTGCGTTGGTTGTCTTAGCATCTCCTGCATCTTGGCTATTTCTGATTTCATGTCAGTCGATTCTTGGTTGGTGTTTGTGGCCTTTCCCTTATCTTGGGTACTTGTGCATGATCGCTCACTGGATGCTGAAGCTCTTTCCAAACTTCTAGAGTTAGTCTCTTCTTGGTTTGAGTTCCTGGAGCTTCTCTCCTTTAGTTGGTCGTCTACTCGATGAATGGTTTCTTCGAACACCCTAGCTAGGGCACTCGCTCTGCAAGCTCAAGTTGCTTGCCAAGGCTTTATAAAGCTCCTCATTTCATATTCCACTGATGAATACCATCGACACTGCTCTTTCAGTTGGTCGTTTGCCAATCGGGGTTCTCTTGAAGAGACTCCTCATGTGGGTCACATAGTCGCGGATGTCCTCTTTTTCTTTTTGCTTGACATTCATAAGTCGTACTAGCAGGTTGTTAGAGTATCCGAGCTCGAAAAATCTCTTAATGAAGAGGTTTTTGAAGCCATTAAAGTTCACTCACTCTATGGCATCTAGACTCTGTACCAATTCCTACCCTTGTCACCTAAGCAAAGCCCGAATGCTTGAGAGCGCTGAGTCAAGTCAGTGAGACCATTGGCCTCGCAGACCCGCTCAAACTTCTCTATGAAGCTGTATGGATCGTTATGGGGCTGGTATCTTGGACTGGCTCTTGGAGCCTTGGTTTTTACCCCTAACCCTGCTAGTAGTGATGTCGCTAATGCTGCAGCGCTATGCTCTGCTACTGTGTTGTCTAGCAATCACTTCATGAGAAGCTCACTTAGCGTCAAGTCTTCTTCTAGCGCACTCTCATGGTCAGCTCAATTCCTGTATGCTAGGTTCAGTACTCTCTATATCTCTCGCATCTCTACATTTTCCTCAGGCTCCTAGTCTATTGGTCTTGGTTGTATTCCATTATGCCTTATAGTGCTTTGTGGACTAGCTTCCTTTCCTCCTCTAGGTCAGCTATGATGGCTTCTGCCATTCTGCCGCGGTGCTCATACCGAGGGTGAGAATCGTAGCTATTCACCAACTGTTGGATTGCTTCTAGGAAAACTCCCGAGAGTCGAGTTCCTCGTTCTTCCTGCGGTCTAAGCTTTCTTCTAATATGGTTGCGTTCTCGTGCTCCACCAAGCTGTCGATAAGGTTAAGCAGGTCGGGTGGATCCACGTCTCTATCGCTATTCACTTGGTCCCATGCTGGGCTTCAATTGCTCGTCTATGTCTTGGGATCTTCTCCATTGGTGGGTTCCTTCAAGTTCTTTTATCTGAGTGAGTTCCTTAATTATTGCATACAATCCTCAAATTACCTCTACTCAGCATGTGTGTGTGTGTGTGTCATTTTTCGTACACTTGTGCTCAATCAGGCCTTCAGCTGTTCTTAGGTGTACTTCAAGTGCTGGAAATCAAGGTGAGTGCGAAGAACAAGTGTCTAAGCGGCTTATGCACTCTCGTTTCGTCTTAGGCCTAATAGGCTTGTTCGATCAATTTTTGGTCGTCTTGATAGGTTTTAGGGTTTCTTGCTGCGTCGTCTTACTCATTTTAGGTTTGTTTCGGGGTCTATGACTCCACTGGCTACCGTTAAGGTGTTGACTCTCTCAACAACCTACTCAAGCTGCTAAGTGGTTGTGTCTTGCGAATTCGCCAATTTCTTGTGTAGCCAGAATCGAGTTTTGGGCATCGAGATGGCTCACAAAGCTTTGCGCGGTTGAAATCTAGCTGGGTCTGGTGCAATTTTCCAAAAAAATTTGCAAAAATATGGCTCGGCCCAACTCGTCCAAATTGCAGGGGCCGAGGACCGAATAGAAACAATGATTGAATTGGCGGCTTGGACGGCTAAATGGATGTGGTCGAGTCAAAAAGAGCAGAGTGAAAATGGCCGAGTTGGTTTGGGCCGGATCAAGTTGGCCGAGGGCCGAATCCAAACAAGGTCAAATGGTACGTTCGAATGGGCCGATGGCCGAATTTAAAGGCGTTAGCCGAGTTGTCCATTTGGACGGGCCAAATTGGCCAAATGCAAGAGGACTGAGGGCCAATTTTGGGACTCGGCCCAAAACTAAACCACTAGACGGGTTGAGTTGCGTGTGACAACGGTAGCGTCAAGGATGATTTCGTTAAATCTAGTGATCCAAGCAATCACAAGGCACACAAACTTCTAAATCACAACAAGGACTTAGGAGGAAGGGTTTGATATACCTGACGCATGCGAAGAACTCACCGATGGCAAGATCGAATCGAATCACCAATGGAAGCTCTCTCTCTCTCAATGCTAGGGTGAAAAATGAGCTCTTCTATGGTCTCCTAGCCCTTAAACCCCTTCCTAGGCAAGGTCTTGCTATCCTCAATCACTCACTTGCTAACATTAATCATTTCAAACACTCTTTTTTCCCCGTTTACCACGATTTGTGCCATGTTTTATAGCACTAAACCCTATGCTTTTTCAATCCAATTTCTTAATCCTAACCTACACTAAATGCAACAAGAATTGAAATCTCCTATAGGCCCATTAACAATGGTACTATCCATATTACAAATACTAGCATGAGTACTCATCAAACACTACATCCCTGCAACCAATGTCTCACTAATAGTCGGATTGTAGCGTTGATAGGCTTTTTTGTCCTATGCATAGACAATAAAGACACACTTAGCAGCCTTTAGATCTAACTTCTTCCTCTTCTCATATGTCACATGTACGTAAGAAATACATCCAAAGACTTTAAGATGGCTAATATCTCGTTTGTGCCCATACAATTTCTCATACGGTGTGAGATCATGAATACCAACTGTAGGAGTTTTGTTCAAGACATATATTGCAATTACAACTACCTTAACCCAATAATAGTTTGGTAAATTCTTCTCATTTAGCATGGTTCTTGTAGCTTCCACAAGCACCCTATTTTTCCTCTTTACCACACTATTCTATTGGGGTGTATAATTGCATGTGAACTGCCTTTTAAGGCCATACTTAGCCAAGTACCTGTCAAATTCACAAGAGATGTACTCACTACCTTAATCAAATCTCAAGCATGAGATATAACATTCGAACTCTTTTTCAGCATGCATCTTAAAATGCTTGAAAACATCTAGCACTTTATCCTTATGCTTTAGAATATATAGTGAAATCATCAATAAATGAGACATAATATCTTGCACCACTGAAGGATGCATTATGCAACAGACCCCAGACATTTGAATGCACCAACATCACTAATCTAGTACTATTTTTGACATGTCTAACAAATGGAAGTCTTGTATGCTCCCCAAACTAGTAAGTGGAGCATACATGTCCTAACTCCATATATTTAAATTTAGATAGACCAACTACAATCTCCTTCTGCTGCACGGTTTTCAACCATTGTATGTTTACATGTCCAATGTGCTTATGCCAAATTTCCACATCTCTAACTACTCCAGTGTCATGAGCAAACATGGCTACCTTTAACTTAGGAATAGTAGCATCCAAGATATACATGATGCCAGCCCCTCTACCTTTAGGGAATCACCTTGTAGCCATTTCCATACTCTTCAATAAAACAATAATCTCTATTAAATCTAACCTGCAAATTTTGCTCTGTCCAACCAATAAATTTTTAGTGATAGACGGTACACACAACACATCATACAACCTCTTTCTCTTCCCATCATGCATGACTAGTGGTACAACACCTGTATGCTTGATGTCATGTTGCATATCATCATTAGTAGATACATAGCCATGAGAGCCTACAGTCGTCTCATCAAACCATTCTCCATGTAGGGTCATATGATTTGAGGCTCTTGAGTCAATATACCACTTTTCATCAACCTTGCCTTACTTAGGAATACTGTTTGATACGTGCCTCATAGTACATGACGTACATTATGCATAACAAAAGTGCTACCAGAGGAAACCTGTAGAGTGACATCACCAATGCCAACAATAGCAAGAGACCGATCATCACCTAAGCGCACAAAACTAGATACATTGTAATATGTATGAAACACTCATGGTAGGGGGTCACATGAAAGGACGCACCAGAATCCAAGAGCTAACACTGTGCATGCATAGATTGAGCCTCGGTCAGCATTGAGAGACATCACATGAAGAGGCTGCTAATACGTAATCACCATCGTACTCCTCAAGCTACATGAAATTTATCTCCTCAATCTTTATGCTAGAATTTGTAGATATAATACTATGATCATTGGATTTTCTCTTGCACTTTCTCTTTCCCCTTTTCTTTGTGCTTGTCATCATGCATCTCATGGCACTGTGGCTGTATGTGTCCTACTTTCTCAGAATAATGGCATGTAAGATCAGACTTACATCCACGGGACATGCTGCGTCCATGTGACTTAGACTGGGACTTCTGAGAGTCCTTTCCATGACGATCATTATCTTTCTTGCCACTTCTGCCAACTCTAACAGATAAAGCATGTGAATTGTGAGAAGGATCATGGTTTTTCTTGTTAATTTCTTCAGTTAAAAGAGCACTCTCTACATCTTTCAATTTTAGCCCATCGAGTTTGTTGGTACAAATCGCAATACGAAATACATCCCAAGACTCAAGAAAAGTGCCAAGCAGAAACAAATAATGCAATTTATCTTGAAACTCAAAACCTTGTTGAAGCATATTCTTCATGATAGAATGAAACTAGCTAAAGTGAGCAGACAATGGGGTCCCATCCTTCATGTTGTGATCCATCAACTGTTTAAGCCAATACATGTGCGAATGAGGGCTCTGCTTTGCATAAAGTTCATGAATCTTTTTCCATAGATTCTATGAACTCTGGTCTTCATGTTCAACAACATTATTGTGGATCTCTTCAGAGAGTGATAAAATGATAGTGGACTTGCATAGTGCATCTAAATTAGCCTAGCCATCATCATCCATGTTCTCGGTTTTAGTACCCTTGTTTCTTAGTGACTTAATCTGCAATTTCTACACCAAGACCTGCCATATTTGAGACTTCAAGTAGCCATAGTTGGTGCCATCCAACTTGGCAATATTAAACAAAGCCATATCTTTGAGATGACCAGCCCCATAATGAGTCAAATAGAGGCAAACTATGTAAAAAATAGGTTACTCTAATTAGCAGTAAATAGGCCAAAATCGCTGCCAAAACAAGCTGAAACTAAGAGAAACTACTAAAATGACCAGCTATCCACCAAATATGACCAAAAGAGTGTCAAATAGTAATGATTACCCTCAGTAAATGCTCATAGTCTGCAATTTATAGCTTGCTGTAATAAATCACAATAGAAGGTAAAAGAATCCAAAAGTGGAGCTATCACTAATACATGACAAACTGAAAAACGAGGAAGAAAATACATCTAACAGTGAGTGAAAAAGAGCAATGGGCACCAAGAATTGTCAAATGAAGCAGGGTGTCAGATAAGATACATCTCATAGACACAAAAGTCATGCATGTAACAAGTCTTGGGGTAATAAAAGAGACTAAACATAGGTAAAACTGATAGAGCAGTGTAAGTAAAGCTCAATACAGAGCCATTCAAGATGCATACATAATTGACAACACGATGACAGAGATAGGTGCCTGCCCGAGAATAGTGTTAGATCGGCCCACTAAGCATAAACTGCATACATGAAGTACAAAGAGAGCAGATACATGTTAATGTCCCATGATCTCAAGCTTAACTGCAAAGTCAAAGCTCTATATATATCCAAATAGGCCAGAATCTCCCACTAGAAGGAAGTCAGATATGCATCAAATACATATCATCAGACATTTGACATTGTGGGAGCTTTCACTCAATCGCCAAGACCCACGGACCGCTTATTGTTTCAAGTGTTCGAAGTGAGCTCTAATGGCTATCTCTCACCTAGTTGACACGCCGTCGATCCTATGAGTGTAGTGAGCTTACCTTGATGCCAATACGAGTTGCCTCCTCTCTCACACACACTGGTAGCTCCACGATCCTAGATGCGAGCTCAAGCATCCTCAAGCCTCCTCCATTTCCAAGCTCCATCCTCCATAGCCGCGCGCGCAAGGAAAGAGAAGAGAAGAGAAGAAGAGAAGAGGAGATGGTGAAGAGCTTCACCCTCTTGATTCCTCACTCTCACACACTCACTCCCTCACACTCTCACACTCCCTCTCTCAAGAGCATACACAAGCAAGAAGACGAGGAGAAGAGAAGGAGAAGAAGACTCTTGTTGCCATGCCCCAAAGAACGAGCTCTCATTCACTTTTTGAACTTTATGTATACAAACCCTAGAATCCCATGGGCACCCATCCCTTTTTTACATGACCGGCCCTTGTGGCAAGGTTTTTTTTCCATTTCCCTCTTCTAGCCTCATGCCTTTAGCCTACACCCGTCTAGTATTTTACAATTGGCATAGGAGGGAGCCTGGTGCTCTTTTACAAGAGTTTTTTGAATTTTTTGAGGCGCCCTTCATTTAAAATTGCGCTTTTTGCCCCGGCTTGGTTTTGGAGGTCACCTGCGTGTCTTTACTCTTTTTCCATGTTTTTTTTTGCTTTTTTTCTTCCTTTTTCCGCCATCTCAACCTGGGACCATCTCAATTTGGGGTTAACATTACCCCCCTCCTAGAGGGGGGCCAGTCCCATGGCACTTCTATGTTGTTGTAGGTTGGCAGGCAATTGGCCAAGTGGTGCAATGGTGAGGGCCACTTGGAGACTTAGGTGCTTGTAGGAGCTATGAAATTTTTGTTGGAGGAGCCAAACGGGTATTGAGTGGTTGATGGGGCCTCCGAAGTCGATGGTTTGTTGCTCTCTGATTGTTTGGAAGGAGAAAGTGCTGTGCTGTTCCTAAGGGGAGTGCTTACCTCAGTGTGTTAGTGCATTGTGCTCGTGCTAGTGGAATGGGGAGGTGGGTCTAACCTAGGCGAGCTTGGGCAATGTCCCACACTTGAGGACCCCATTTGTGCCAAGGGGGGTGCGATGCAAGTGGCTTAGGGTGACAGGTCTAGCCATAGGTGAGTGTTACCTCCCTAGGTATATCTTGCCCTTGATGTGCCCTAAGTGTGAAGTGGGGGAGCAAAAAGGGCTAGGGGATTGGGAGTGGAGCCGGCCGTCCGAAGCCACCAGACACGCCTAACTTAAGAACCCCTAGGTGCAGTGATCGTGCTTTATGTGGTGGTAAGTGCTTCTACAAGTGGGTGGTGTTGTCTAGTCAGTGTTTTTATTGCTGTTGTTTTCTCAGCTTTTTTTTTTTGCCATTAGTGGAATGAATGACAGCCAGGCCTAATCTTCTTCATCTGAACGAGGGGGGAAGGAGGGTGGATGGATTTGTGCAAAAATTGGTGGCTTTGCATGTACCCTTTCAGGTTAATGCGAACATGAAGAGAGGTGGTGGAGAGGAAGGGGCGATTACACCTAGTAAATTGGCTGTCACTCATGTCCTCTAGGAGGGCTAGGCAAAAGGAGGGGAGTAGGCTAGCTCTCAGCATTAAGCGTGCCATAGTGCAGCTATCAATAGTATTGGGATAAAAAAAGAGGGGGGGCAAGCCATTCTCCTGCGGTGTCGGATCTTGCTTGAGTAATAGCTTAAGGAGCCTAAGGTAATTACATGCAGTTATAAAGGCGGGATCTCGACAGGAGGAGAAGTCTGCGAGAAAGCGCATCATGGAGTCAATTAGGCTTCCTAAATAAAAAAGGAGGGCATTCTCGAAGGAGGTGGCATTGGAATTGTAGATGATGGGGAAGTCATGCCGCCCATGGAGGGTGGCAACAAAATCCACACCTACCCTATGAGGATACCCCATGAATGTGGGGTAGTTCCTCTCGTAGGGTAGGGTGTTGCAAAATGCCATCCAGGCGAGCATGTTAATATCGCATATTCACCTTCTCCAGAGAGGTTAGCAGTTGTAACCCCTTACAGTGTGTGGCACCTCGAATACTTTGTCTTGCCAAAACTCTGCTTCCTCCATTCCCCACAGAGTAGGGGTCTTTGCCCTGTCTTCCAGCCATTTTTGGCCCAGTCAGCTGCCAGCCGTGATCACCTCCTCCATTACTTTGATCGGTAGGACCCTTCTCAGGCTGTTAGGCATAAGGAAACTGAAAGAAAAAGGGTCATTTTCGATTTCCTGCCGTTCCCAGATCACCAGCTCCGCATGGAATTGCGTTGGGAGGTCATCGGGGCATGGTGGGAGGGATGCGGATGGCCGCACGACTGGCTTGGCTTGCAGCTGCCTTCTGGCTTCTTCTACCAGTTTTCTCCGTCGCTCCTTGAGCGTGGCTTGTCTGTCCAGGGGCAGGTCGAGTTGTTGTTGTTCCTGATCGTGCGGCGGGGGGGGGGGGGGTTGTGGGATTATTTCTTCATTGGTTCTTCTTATGACGAATTCAATGTTAGTGTCCTCCCCCTGCCAGTCGTCTAGCTGCGCCCCTTCCTCGAAGCTGAGTGCATCCGCCTCCTGGGGGGTTAGGCCCGCCAAGAGTAGGTGCTTTCGCTGTTCTTCTAAGCCCAGCCTGACCTCTGTAGGTTGGGGTGGCATCTGTAGCCCCGCATGCAGAGCTCTGCGTGCGATGCTCAATTTCTTCTGCACCACCTCCAACGACTCCTTTCCCTCTGGTTGGGTTGTGTCCAATAGTGTGTTGAGGAAGGCATGTTGCTGGGCAGTGAAGGCTATCTGGGCAGCATCCGCTCTGCTTTCTGCCAAGATTTTTTCTTTCTCCACCAGGGCGAGGCGCCGTGCTAGTGCCTTCACCCATTTCTCATTCTGCGTGGCCCATTCCTCGGCTCTTTTGCTCATTCCTTCCATGCTCTCCCCCTACTTTTGTGCTAAGGTTACAAGCTTCTGCTCCTGGGATCTAAGTTCTTTGCTCATGTTCTCTTGCTCTTTCCTCCCAAGGTGTAGTTGATCGGTCATGGACTCGATCTCTTTTCGTTGTTGCTCCCTCTCTTGTCTTCTCTCCTTTTCTTTGGCATTTAGTTCCTCCATCATCTGCTCTTTTGCCTCCAGTTCCTTATATTGAATCAGGAGGAGCTTGTATTCCCGCTGCATTTGCACAAGTTCTTGATAACGTCCTCAAGCTATTGTTTGTAGCTTTCTTCCATGTCCTCTTTTGCTTTCAATTCTTGCTTGAGTTCAAATAAGCCTTATGTCTGCTAGGTAGCTTAATGATGCAGGTTAGACTTGTTCTTACAAGAGGTGCAAAGTCTAGCAACCTCTACCCCTTGGTTGTATCTAGTACTATTGACTATGTTTTGTCAGTGGATTCTATCCCACATGTATCTTTCTGGCATGCTTGTCTTGGGCATATGTCACTTAAGGGAATGAAAATTCTTAGTGCTTTTTACAGTATCTTTCGCCTTTTGACTACTCGCATTTTGAGTCATGTGATCACTGTTTATATGGTAGGCAGACTAGGAATTTGCATAAAAAGTATGGTATTCCATGTATGGGTGAGCCTTTGTCTCTTGTGTACTCAAATGTATGTGGACCCATGCCCTGTCAGTCATTAGGGGGTGCAAAGTACTTTGTCATATTTATTGATGATTATTCATGTAAGGTTTGGGCTTATCCCATAAAACAGAAATCTAATGTCTTGGCCATCTTTCAACATTGGCTTGCTTTCGCAAAGAATCAGTTTGGGCATAGGCTGAAATGCCTAGGACAGATAATGGAAGTAAGTACGTCTCACATGCCTTTGAGTAGTTTTGTGACAAGTGGGGTATTAAGCATCAATTGATTGCCCCTTACACCCCTCCCCAAAATGGTATGGTTGAGCACATGAATAGGACTATCCATGAGAGGGTCCACAATATGCTTGGCCAGGCTTACCACAACATTTTTGGGCTGAGGCAATCTCTACTGTCGTGCATCTCATTAACAAGTCAATTTGCAGTGATATTGACTTCTAGGTTTGTAGAGGAGGTATGGACAAGAAAGACTGCCTCCTCATATGCTCATTTGCGTGTCTTTAGATGTGAGGCCTTCTGCCATGTGCCTAATGAGCAACACAATATGTTGGATCCGAAAAGTGTGAAATGCATTTTCCTTGGCTATGGAGATGCATGTGAGATGGGTTACTGTCTTTAGGATATCCGCATGCATGGAAAATCATCAACATCTATGATGTAGTCTTCCATGAAGACAAGATGCATAGGCAACCTAAGAAAGTGGTTGAGATACGCAAAGTTATCTTTCAAGAGGAGCCCCCTGCTCCCACACAACCAGCTAGACCACTTGCATAAGCAATCGATGCTCATGGCCAGGATGTTAGACAGGATGTTGGACAGCAAGCAGCACAGCTTCCTTAAGGCATTCTACTAGAGATAGACAACCTCTTAACCATTATACGCCCTCCATGGATTATGTCTTGATTACAGTTTTGTAGGAGAGCCTCTCACCTATGATGAGGCTATGTGCAGGGGTGACTATCACTCTTGGGAGAGGGTTATGCAGTTTGAGATTAACTCATTGTATAAGAATCATATGTGGGATCCGATTTCCTTGACTACTGGCAAGAAGGCTTTGCCTTGCAAGTGGGTGTACAAGTTGAAAAGTACCCCTAGCTACCCCAAGCCAACATACAAGGCTAGATTGGTTGCTAAGGGTTCTAAGCAAGAACATATGTTGTTTTTTACGAAGTCTTTTCTCATGTGGTCAAGATAACTACCCTACGCTTAGTCCAGGCTTTGATTGTATAGCTTGACTTGGATCTTTATCAATTGGATATCAAGATGGATTTCTTACATGGGGACTTGCATGATGAGATATACACGGAGCAGCCTAAGGGTTTTGCAGAGCCTAGTAAGGAACACTTAGTATGGAGACTGAGGAAGAGTCTTTCTGCTCTAAATCAGGCACCTAGGGAATGGTACCACAAGTTCGATGCTTTTATGCAGTCATAGGGCTACAATCATAGTGCTATGGATCCATGCTTGTACATGAAGAAAGCACGTGATGGTTTATTATTGATTTTGGTACTCTATGTGGATGACATGCTTTTGGCAGGGAAAGCTCATGATGAGCTAGAAGCTCTTAAGGCTCAGCTCAAAGAGAGCTTTGAGATAAAAGATCTAGGATAGGCCTCCCATATACTTGGTATGCACATTATGCGTGACAAGTCTCAAGGACTACTCTATCTGTCACAAAAGGAGTATATACATAAAGTCCTTGAGCGCTTCCGTATGCAAGATGTAAAGCCTGTTGGTTGTCCATTGCCTTCTCATGTGAAGGCGTCATAGGCCCATTGTCTACAAATAGATGAGCAAAAGATTGAGATGGCCAAGATTCCCTATGCACCCACAGTGAGCAATCTTATGTATGCAATGATAGCCACCTATCCAGATATTGCTTTTGCAGTTGGTGTTGTGGCATGTTATATAGCTACACTTGGCAAGAGGCATTCAAATGCCATGAAAGGTGTCATGAGGTACCTGAAGGGCACTACTAATATGTGCATTTGTTATGGAAGTGAGGATTAGGAGTCATGGGGTACACTCACTCTGACTATGCAGGACATGTAGACAATATGAAGTCCACTTCTGGCTATGTGTTCACTTTTGCTAGAGGTGTTGTTTCATGAATGACTAGGGTACAGAAATGCATGGCCCTCTCCACTACAGAGGCCAAGTATGTTGCAGCCACTGAGGCTTGCAAGTAGGCCATTTGGTTAGGCCATTTGGTTAACTGACCTTGATATGACGATAGATGCTCTTCCTACAATGCATTCAAATTCTTTGAATATCATGAGGTTGTTGAGGATAGGGCTGTTGATCTTGTTAAGATCTCAACTGACCACAAATCTTGAAGACTTGCTCACAAAGTCTCTCAATGGAGCATTTTGTCTTTCTTAGAAAGATGATGGGCATAGGATGAGATGACGTCTTTCCTCATCCTGTTGTACCAATGTAAACTTATACTTTTTCTTTTTTTCCCTCCTCACTAAGGTAGATTTGCCTTTAAGTGTGAGGTTGTTGGGGGTAAAGGTGCCTCTGCCTAGCCACCCGTATATTACTACACTGATAGTACCTGCACCTACACATTGCAAGCGGTGGGCGCCCATCACTGTCACTTCATTCTTTATCCTTTCATCAGTGACATTTGAATAAAGGGAAGGCCGATCACACATTGTGATTGTTGGAGTTCCCACGTTTGGAGTCTCTCTCTCTCTTGCTCCTCCTGCTCCTTCCACCATAGCTCTTGCTCCCGCTCGTGTTTCCACTTCAAGGCTCACCTCCCTTTACTATCATGGACCACATAGCTAGGTTTCTTCTCCACAACTTAACCCTTGGAGGGTTTCATCCACTCTATTAGGCTATATAAATCATTGCAAATTAGTTGTGTAGGCAAATTTTGGCCTTCAACTATTCATCCACCTTGAAGTGGCCCTTTGACAAGTCATTTAGTCCATTTGGACCTATTATCTTACCACTTGGTCCATTTCGACCCTAGCTGCCCGATTTTGAATAAATCGGTCGTCCTTTTCCTCTTGGTCCTTCTTCTCCTTAGCTTCCCTTCTACTCTCAGTTCTCTCAGCCCTCCTTCTCCTCTCAACCCTCCTCCTCTAAGCCCACTTCTCCAAAATGGTCTATATTAAGCAAAAAATCTCTACTCGGTCCATATTAGGAGCCTAGATCAACATAGTGGCTCATAATTGGGCAACCTTGTCATGTGGTTCTATGTTTGTAGGTTAAAACATATGGATCTTTGTTACTATTAGGATTTCATCTATGTGCCTATGGGATTAGAGTATCATTGTTAATGCCAAAATTTACTTTGTCTATGATCAATTGTCAATAAGTTTGAAGCAAGTTCACACCTCAGTTGAATGTCTGTGACATAGACCCTTTCCTAGTCAATTAGTGACCAACTTTACTATTCGTAGATAAGTAGAAGTAGAGTTTGATCAATCTGTGAAGCCCTAGAGGCTAACCCATAAATTTTGGTGCAATTTTTGGCATGTTTTTCATGTGCCTATAGGTTAATTCTAGATAATAGATAAAGCATGCTTTTCATATGCAAAAACACTAGGAAAGTAAGAGTAGAAAGTAAGACATGACTAGAGTTCATAGGTAGAAGACTTGTGTATGCATGAAGAAGGACAGATTTTGATATCTCTAGACTACTATGGAGCAATTTGAATAGAGTAAAGAAGATGTTAACTACTATTCATAGCTTGCACAATGAGTTTTTACTATGGACTAATCTGAATAGAGTAAACAAGATGTTCATTGATATTCATAGCTTGCACAAGGAGTTCTACCTTGATTTGGGTGCAATATATCACTTTGGGTTGTCTCGATTAGAGACATATTATGCAAATTTTTGAGGTTTTTCAAAAACAATAATTTTGGGCTAAGAAAAGAGTCTTGTTGAAGCTCCACACATATGTGGCCTATTTTTATTCTAAATTATTTTATGCATGTTCTGGCCTTAATTTTGAGCCATAGATAAACTGTTTTCTACTTGAATTTTTGTATAGCAAACACTAAATCTATTGGGTTGAATTAAATTGAGATTTCTCTAAGCCATAGCCTCAAATCTATTGTGTATAAGTGAATGTATATGTTATATGGGATTCAAGTCAAATCTCTTACGTGAAAGATACAATCTACAACTAGATTTCTTCTGTTTCTTGTGTTCCAATTAATTATTGCCTTCATTTTCTATAGAGTTTCTTATCTCTCTACTAGATTCTCTTATTTCTAGTCAGTGGGAGCACAAGTGGAAGCATGAAGAGAGTAAGAGCTATGGTGGCTCAAGTAAAAAGAGAAAGACTAGTATATGTGAGAGCTCCAACATTCACAATATGTGACTTGCCTTTCCTTATTCTGCTACCACTAAAAGAATAAATAATAAAGTGACAGTGATGGGTGTCTGCTACTTGTAATGTACAAGTGTGTGGATAATGTATATAAGTAAATGTAGGCATCTAAGCATAGGTAGCCCTTAACCCCCAAAAACCTCCCACTTAAAGGTAAATGTGCCTTAGTGAGGAATAAAAGAAAAAAGAGAAAAGTACAACATGTGCATAGAGTACAATAGGATGAGAAAAGACATCATCTCATCCTATGCCCATCAACTTCCTAAGGAAGCTATATCATTTCATTGGGAGACTTTTAGTGAGTAGATTTAGAAGATTTGTATCCATAGGGATCTTGACAAGCTTAATGGACTTGTCCTTCATTAGCTCTTTGATGAAGTGATAGCATACCTCAATTGCTTTGTCTTTGCATGAAAGACCCCATTATGGGGGGCCAATAAATGGTACTCATTGAATCCGAATGTAGTGTAGGAGTCATAGTCATATCAAGATTTGAAACCAAATGCCCTAACTATAGGGCCTCCTTGCATGCCGGCGGGCTGCAATGTACTTAGCCTTGGTAGTAGATAAGATTGTACATTTTTGCACCTTGGACATCTAAGATATAGCACCTCTAGCAAAGATAAAGACATACCTAGAGGTGGACTTCTTATTATCTTCATGGTGTGCATAATATGAGTCATTGTAACCCACAACTCTAGTATTTTGGCTACCATAGCAAATGCTACCCTTCATGATATCCCAATATTGCTTGCCAGGTGTAGCCATATAACATGCCACAACTTCCATTACAAATGCTATGTCAAGGCGAGTGGCTATCATAGTATACATCATACTACCCACTATGGTTACATATAGAACCTTAGCTATCTTAGTTCATCATCATCTGATTGAGGACAATCGGTTTGACTAATCTTCACAAGAGAAGAGAGAGGACAGCCAATAGGCTACCATTCTACATATGAAATCGCTTAAGTATATTGTGAATGTTCTCCTTTTGGGATAAGTAGAGAAGTCCCTTAAAGCGATATTGCATTATGTGCATATACCAAGTATGTGTGAGGCCTACCCCATGTCCTTTATCTCAAAGCTCTTCTTGAGTTAAGTCTTCAAAGCATCCAACTCAGCATGAACACTCCCAACTATAAGCATGTCATCAACATAAAGCACCAATACAATAAGGCATAGATATGGACCCATATCACTACGAGAATACCTCTATGAATGCATGAAAGCATCAAACTTGTGGTACTATTCCCTAGGTTCCTATTTAAGCCCATAATGACTCTTTTTCTATTTGCAAACTATGTGTTCCTTACCTTTTTTCACAAAGCCCTTAGGTTGTTGTATATAAATATCCTCACATAGGCCCCCATGTAGGAAATCCATCTTAATATCCATTTAATAAACATCCAAATCCGACTGAGCAACCAACGCCAAGACCAAGTGTAGGCTATTCATCTTGACCATGGGAGAGAAGATCTCATCAAAACTAACTCCTTTTTCCTACTTAAAGCCCTTAGCAACCAATCTGGCCTTATATCCTGGCTTAGGGTGACCATGGATACTTTTCAACTTGCATACCCACTTCCATGGCAATGCATGCTTTCCATTAGATAAGAAAACTAAGTCCATGCATGGTTCTTTTGCAACAAATCAAACTCAAACTACATAGTCCTCTCCCAAAATGAGAATTATCTTTGTGCATAGCCTCCTCATATGTAAGCGGCTCAACAAAGTTTGTCACCATGACATGATCCATAGAGGGACCATAGTGATAAGGAGGATGTGAATCTCTATTGGAGCATCTCAAAACTAGCTATGGGCCTTGTATGGCCTATCCTCTTTATTCAACATTACGATCATGTATAAGAGGAAAATCTTGGGCCACTTCATCATTAACAACTATAGTAGGCTATCTCGTTGGGGACTAGTTATATGGTAATAGGAGGCTCCTCTTGATGAAAGATCACCTTGTGTATCACAATCACCTACTTTAGTCTCAAATGCATCTTTTTCTATGGAAAATAATAACATGGCTACCAATAACCTTCACAGCTTTTGGATCCCAAAGATGATAGCCTATCTCATCTGCATCCCCATATCCAAGAAATATGCATTTGACTGACTTCGGATGCAACTTATTACACTCATCTTTGGATATAGAAAAAAGCATCATATCCAAAGACTCGCAAGTATGCATATGAGGAAGGTTTACCAAACCATACCTCCTCTATAACTCTATCACCAAGAGCAGTGCATGGGGATTTATAAACGAGATACACAGCAGTAGTAACTGCCCTAGCCCAAAATCATTATGGTAAGTCTACATGACTAAGCATACTACAAAGTTGTTCATGAATAGTCATGTTTATGCGCTTTGCAATACCATTCTAGGGTGGAGTATATGGGGCAATCAACTGACGCTAATACCCCTCTCATCACATAGTTACTCAAAAGCCTTAGATTCACACCCCCATTGTTAGATCATAGGCATTTTAGCCTATACCCAGACTAGTTCTCAACCATGACAAGAAAGCATTGAAACGTAGGTAAAACATCCCATTTCTATTTAATGAAATAAGCCTAAATCTTATGCAAATAATCATCTATGAATGTAACAAGATACTTCCTACCACCCAAGGATTGACAAGGCATGGGCCACAAACATCTAAATGCACAAGAGCCAAAGGCCCACCTACACACATAGAACTAAATCTCTTACGTGAATTATGACTTTGCCTACAATATAAACAATGATCACATGAATCAAAACAAGAATAGGTTCAAGGGTAGGAGATACTGCAAACGGGTCAACAATTTCATTCCTTTTAAAAACATACAACCAAGGCAATGACACCATAAAGATATATGTGGAAGATCGATCATAGCCCCAAAACATGGTCAAAAGGCCTAAAAACAAGGAAAGGGTAGAGGCTACCAACATTAGAACCTCTAGAAAAACAAGACTACCATGGGTGATCTTCCATGAAGAATCACCAAAAGATACATGTGGTACCTATCATCATCCAACTACCTTTTGGTCAAAGTTGGGACATGGTGTACATCATGAAGCCAAAAGGAGCACTAGTAACATCACCCATGTCAATGATATCCAATGCAATGTCATCTTCTAGTCTAATAGAGCCTATAATAGTATGATAGCTATGAAACCAATGGTGATGTGATGCAACATGGAATAAAGCCCCCGAATCAAGAAGCCAATATTGAAAGTAAGTAAATGGTTTATCTAGAGTAGCATTAAGAGATGAAGCAACAAGAATATAGTCATTAAAACTATATTCCTATTTATCTCCTCAATCTTAATCACTAAAGCAACTGTCCAAATCTTAAATACATCGAATGGAGCTCAAAGTCAAAGCTTAAAGTGCATCATAAGCATATTTGTGCATACATTAATGCCAAGCATCCATATAAGCATGTAGAGTACCCAAAGCTCTTATTACTACAGCAATAAACCCTTCAAGAATTAAGTTGTTTGAGCTCTAAATAATTCAACTAGCATCCCAAAGCATTACAATACCATTTTGGCACTAAAAATAGCATCACTAAAGCATTAAATATGCATTATGGAACTAAGTCTCTGCTTCTACAGCGTATATAGTAGATCTCTACCATTCTGTGAGTAGGTGATCGATAAAAAAATATTAAAAGAGTACTTGAGAGCAAACCAAACAATGCTGGAATGATGGCCAACAAGTAATAGAAGAAGCATTCGAAAGTCAACAATGGTTGAGATGTGAGCTACATATAAGTGAATAGGGCTATTAAAATAGCACAAATTACCTATGGTTGTCCTGGAGGGCTATTTCTTGTGCCGATTACAATGGAGCCTCAAACAATGGTCAAATGGTCACTAAGAGATCTTGGAACAAGCTCCAATAGGTTGAGAAGAAGTGTAGACTTAATGCATACCTTGGATGAATGAATGGTGAACAGCCATGAAAGCTTAAAGTGAAGCTCTTCTTCCTAGGCTGAAGGAAGTGATGAAGAATCTCCTTGAATGCCCACTCTAATACTAGTTGAAAAGCGGAGCAAAAGTTGAAGCACAAGCAGAAGCAAGAAGAGAGTAAGAGCTATGGAGGTTCAAGTAAGAAGAGAGAGACGCTATGTGGGAACTCCAACAGTCACAATGTGTGGCCTACCTTCCCTTATTTTATTGCTACTAAAAGAATAAAGAATAAATTGATAGTGATGGGTGCCCACCACCTGTAATGTGTAGGTGTGCGGGTAATGTATAGAAGTAAATGCAAGCAGCTAGGCACAGGTGGCCTTTAATCCCCAACAACCAGAATCCTAATGGTTTTAGGCCAAACACAATAAATATCCCAACATCTTTCGTGGACCTGATGTGAAAGGTAGACATAAGAGTTTTGCACTATGGGAGATGCTATAAGTCCTTTATATGATGTAAGGCAGTCATTATAGACTTTCACTACGTATTTGCAGTTACAACATCAACATCAATATTTATAGCCTTTTGCAAAGCATGAATTTGTTATAACCAAGGCATTGTAGGCTATGGAAGGCCTATTGAATTGTTAGATAGTGGTCGGAATATTTCCAACTACCTAAAGTTCTATGTAGAAAATATGGTTTTTTTTAGGATACCTATATAAAGGATGAGCCAATATTTTGTGCAGCTTATGGTCCATGAGATAAAACCATGCATGAATGAGAAGGTACTAGCAGGTGAGATTGACTTGGTATATGTCAGCACACAGGATCAGATAGCTGACATCTTCACAAAGGCGTTGGATACAGAGAAGCTTCAAAAGTTTCGAAGCTTACTTGGAGTTGCAGAGATGCAGTTGAGCTTGAGGGGGAGTGTTGAGATGGCAAGCTCAACACATGTGGACATGGATGATGGACCGCCTGGTTAGATGGGTCCACACGTCTACACTTAGCATGTCAGTGGTCATTATGACTCACACATGGCCACTGACTCATTACTTATTATATTCAGGTTGTTACACCTATTTACAGCTGGCATAGTTATAGCGCCAGTCGACTAGTGTAGTCGGTTATGCATTGTTTGACTTAGTAGGCCACTTTTCTTTATGTTGCATCTTATCTATACTTTGTGTACATTGTAAAGAGTGTGAAAGAAAAAGAAGAAATCAGCAAGAAAACGTTTCGGCCTCCATCTCTCTTCTTGTCTCTTGAGTGAGCTTCTCCTTGTGCATTCTGTGTGTAATCGGCGCGCAGCATCTTGAGCAAGTCCCCCCCACCACGCGATTCTTGACACAAGGCGAGTTCCTCATTAGACCTATGGTTTGAGCCTTCTTCTGCCATAGTCGCGTTGTTGTGCTCCGCCAAGCTGTTGATCAGGTTAAGTGGATTTGTCAGATCCACGTCGTTGTCACCACCTGCTTGGTCCTACTTCGCGCATTGATGATTTTTCTACGTCTTAGGTCCTCTCCTACTGGTGGGTTCCTTGAGTTGTTTATCTGAGTGAGTTCCTTCAGTTATTGCATACAATCCTCAATTTATGGTCACTTAGTGTGCGCGTCGTTCCTAGTGCACTTGTGCTCAACCAGGCTTTCAATTTCTTTAGGTGCATTCAAGTGCGAAAATTCAAGGTGAGTACAGCAAACAGCCTCGAAGCGTCTTAGGCACTCTTGCTTTGTTTCAGGCCTGATAGGCTTGATGGTCAATTTTCTGGCCGCCTTAACAGGGTTCATGGTCTTTCTAGTATGTTGCCTCATTTGTTCTTGTCAAATCACATTTTAATTGCTCAGCGCTTTTTGCGTCTAGGTCTCTGGGTCTCGTTGCTGCCTACTTCAAGCTGCCAAGCAACTGCTCCCTACGATTCCGTCTATTCCAAGTGCCAGAATCGACTTCTGAGTGTCAGAAGGACTTTAGACAGTTTGCGCTGCTGAGCTCCAGCCGAGTCAAGTCAAATTTCTGAGAATTTGATAAAAATTTTCACTCGGCCCAGTTGGTCCGAATTGCAGGGTTCGAGTGGGTCACTCGGACTGCTTATTGTTTCAAGTGTTCCAAGCGAGCTCTAATGGCTATCTCTCACCTAGCCGATGCGCCATCGATCCTATGAGTGTAGTGAGATTACCTTGATGCCAATACGAGTTGCCTACTCTCTCACACACACCGGTAGCTCCATGATCATAGATGCGAGCTCAAGCATCCTCAAGCCTCCTCCATTTCCAAGCTCCATCCTTCATAGCCGTGCGCGCAAGGAAAGAGAAGAGAAGAGAAGAAGAGAAGAGGAGATGGTGAAGAGCTTCACCCTCTTGATCTCTCACTCTCACACACTCACTCCCTTACACTCTCACACTCCCTCTCTCAAGAGCACACACAAGCAAGAAGACGAGGAGAAGAGAAGGAGAAGAAGACTCTTGTTCCCACGCCCCAACGAATGAGCTCTCATTCACTTTTTGAACTTTATGTATACAAACCCTAGAATCCCATGGGCACCCATCCCTTTTTTACATGGCCGGGCCTTGTGGCAAGGTCTTTTTTCCATTTCCCTCCTCTAGCCTCATGCCTCTAGTCTACACCCGTCTAGTATTTTACAATTGGCACAAGAGGGAGCCTGGCGCTCTTTTACAAGAGTTTTTCGAATTTTTTGAGGCGCCCTTCATTTAAAATTGTGCTTTTTGCCCCGGCTTGGTTTTGGAGGTCGCCTGCGTGTCTTTACTCTTTTTCCATGTTTTTTTCTATTTTTTTTCTTCCTTTCTGCCATCTCAACCTGGGGCCATCTCGATTTGGGTTAACAGACATCCAAGTAGGATACATTCGGAGCATAAATCCCAAAGTAGCTCAAGCCCGTAAAGCATAAAGCACTGAAGGCTCCAAAATCGAGTAACTCGCAACCAAATAGAGTATCCAAGATCATCAAAATGCTTAGATGCAATCACGGATGAAGCTCCAAATGTCGGTTAGACATAGACATTCCAAGTAGCATCCATTTTTTGACAAAAGATCAAAGCATGAAGCCTAGATGACAAGCATAGACAATAGGCATAAGCTATCACAAAGAATGCCAACTGTAGTCAAATGCCAATTAGTGTAGACCAAAATAGAGCTTAATCACTACTCAAAAGCATTATGGAACCAAAACAAAGCATTTTCCAACCTCCATATACATTCGTATGGTTAAATGAAGCACCTGGGAAGCGCCCATAAGCAATAGATATACATTGACCAAATAGGCTTTAGCCCTGTTATTACAATAGTAAATTCACTATCAAAACTGAGTGAATCAGTCCTCAAATCAAGCTAAAAGCCATCTCAAATCATGGGCAGATGATATACTAGTGTATTAGCATCAATGGTACACATTAGTAGTGCATATAGAACACCCGAATCATAGCCATGAGCAATAGGCATATAAAATCCCTGTTAAAAGAGGTTCAACCTTGCTGTATGCAGCAATGAATTTACTATCAAACCAAAGCTATTTCAATACCAAAATCATCTCCAAATCCAACCCATAACACATGCATAACATTCCCGTACATGTAGATATCACCCCAATATAATTGGGCATCATAAGACCAACAAAGCTGACCATAGAAGCATCAAACAAGGTGCTGCCCTATATTTCCAACCAGCAAACCTAAGTCAAAACAGAGTAAATGAAGTGGTTAAATCAATCCAAAATAAACTTCAAGCAATGACATAGCATCCTTGAATATATAAGCATCAACTAGGCATAACTGGGCATCATCCAATGAACAACAATGAGTATAGACATCAAAGATAAGTGCTGCCCTATTTTATGATAGTCTATGGACTATTATAACAATCCAAAACTGAATCTTAATGCTCAAATCGAATGCCAAGAGTGGAAGGATCAATGCAAGCATCAAAACCAAGTGTATAAGTGCTTGTATAGTTGCCCAATGAAGAAGATAGCTGTAGGATATGAAAAATGTGAGTTGCTACTAAAAAAGGGTCTATTCGATGCAACATGATTCTACATCAGCAAGGTGAAGACTATGGGGGACTGCTCCATCGAGAAGGCTCAAAGAGTGCCTAAGAAGAATGCAACTGATAGAAAGCTCGAATGGAGTGGCTATCGCTGCCAATATCAATATCATGTGCTTGATTTCCTTAGATTGAAATGAGATTTGATGAGCATTCACAAGCCAACAAGTACTACGAATGAAGGGTTTGCCATCGTTAGATCATTGATTTGACCTCATTTCAGCCTCTATTTTCACTATACTTTCATCGGTGATTTTGGTCCTGTTATGTAGAAATTTTATCATGATTCAATTCTATAGATAAGATCCTTATAATCTCCTTTGTATTGTGCTACATAGCATAGGTTATTTTTGTGCTTATTGGCCATGGCCAATAACAATGATGTATTTTGTATGTTGGTTGTTGAGGACAAGTTGGATGGAAAAAATTATCCGGTGTGGAATTATTTGTTGATGCACTATGTATTGGTTGCAAAGGGGCTTCAAAGCATTGTACATGGAATTGAAATACATCCTAGAGATATTTCAAAAGTTGCAAGTGCAGTAGACGCAACAAAAACATGTGTTATTGAGGATGCTACTATAGGTTCTAGACTCTAGTTCTACTACTCTAGTTGATGCTACAGTAGCACCACTACCTACTCTTGAGCAAATTCTTCGGGATGGAAAATATGTGGAGGCTCATGCTTTGATTGAATTTTTTGTTAAATTTACTATGATCCAACAAATTTTCTTATGTAAGATAGTTAAGAATGCTTGGGATACTCTTGCATATTTCAAGAAAGAAATAAGGCATGTGTTTCTTACCTACCTAAGCCATTAAAAAGTCAACATATGGATGGAGGTGACTCAATTGCAGACATAGAATTAATTCAATTATAGAGTTGCTTCATCCATCATATTAATGGATTTTTTGGTGATATAATTGTGCAAGTTGGTAAACTTTCTCCTTATTATATGAAGATGATCCTTTCTCCTCTTTAAGGATAGGGATAACTCTTAGGAGAGGTTCATAGTGGAATACTTCTTCGCTTGATGATAAAGTGGAAGAATTTACCTTTTCCTCCACTACATGCAGGTGTTCCTTGAATACCACCTCATGGCTTATTGTGTTTTTTTTTGGCCTCTTGGTTATACAATTTGTAAGCCTTTTGCTCATCACTATAACCCAAGAAGATACATTTTGTGCTTTTTGGTTTTAACTTGTTCCTCTTATCCTTTGGAACATATGTATAATATTCACATCCAAAAGCTCTAAAGTGTCAGACATACAGTTTCTTACAACTGTAGGCTTCATATGAGGAATTTTCATCTAAAAGTCCTTGCGTAGCTTTGGTTGAGAACATAGACTATAATATTAGGCAATCCTTTTCCCTTAAGCATGCACCTTGACTTCCACAATGGTGTGATTTCAACATTCAACAACATCATTCTGCTAAGGTATATGAGGTGTCGTCAAGTGTTGCTTGATCCCTTTGATCTTGCAAAAGTCTTCAAACTCCTTTGAGTTAAACCTGCCACCATCATCTATTCTAAATTTCTTCACACTTTTTATTTTTTAATTCTTAATAAGTTTTAGCCATTCTTTAAACTTACCAAAAGCTTGAGCCTTGTCACAAAAGAAGAACACCCATGTCTTCCTACTATAGTCATCAACAACTAATATGAAATAATAAGATTCCCTCGAGACTTGTGTAGTTATCTTACCATACAAGTCAACATGCATTAACTCTAGAGGAGCCTTCACTCTATTCTTGTTTTCTTGTTGTGAAAATGCCTTTCTCTTTTGCTTACCCATCATGTGACCTTCACATGGTTTCATGATCTCAATCATGAAAGAGCATAATGTAAAGAAGAATGATAATTTATTTTTTTATTACAAAATGATGAAGCACAATAATTATTTCAAGACCTCAATACAAGACTAGATCAAAGACAAGATAAGGACTAGATATATATGACTTGAATTGGAACTAGAGATTGCAAAAGCCTCATAACAAGTGGTGTTGGCAAGATTTAAGGGCTTGTAGCCCCAAATCCCTATTTATACTAGAGTTGAGGTTAAGGAGAAGCTTCTAGATGACAACATCAATGATGACATAACATCACTAACATAAGCAATACTTATCAAGTATTGATGTGATCAATTTTCTAAAACTTCTAAAAAATCTTCTATAACCTTTGTGGAATCTTGCAGACCTTTTTAGAAGCTACTAGGTTTCTTCATGCGCATGACATTACCCCTCCTTTAGCTATAAGTTCCATGAGGACCGATGGGATTTCTTGGTAAGACTCTTGACTTCAATGGATGTCGTTGATGAAACTACTTGACTTTACCATGCACTCAGCAAAGTCAGGAGGTTTGTTCTCATGTTCACTCACTAGCATTATAGCCCTTCCAATTATGAACCAAGTATTTAAGACTTCTACAAGAGATTCTCAAATCAAGGATAGTCTCAACTTTATAAGGCAGCCTTCAATTTCTACAAGTGGTGGTGGTTATAAGTTCCTCCCCCTTATTGAGGATGCATGGCAAGGCTCCAAGACTAAGACATGGAATATTGGGTGAATTCTCATGAATTTTGGTAATTGGAAACAACAAGTGATTGGATTCACTTGGTCAATGATCTAAATAGCCCAAGTCTTTGATAATACACCTTCTAGGAAGGATGAGAAGAACATCAATCTTACCATAAAAACAAAACTAAATCTCTAATGTTGTAATTTAGATGTTGTATCCATTGTCAATCGGCATTGTATTTATATATTTCCTAGGCTTATTGAATACCTGACTTTAACTCCTTATGGATCTTTGATGAGTGTTTAGTTAGATGATCCAACTACAACAAAAGAGGTGAGTTGGTAAGTTCAATGCATCTTGATGTTAGTCTTACAATCTTTGCTTTCACAGTTGGAACAAGGAGTGTATGATTAGTTTGAGTTGAATGTGAGGTAGCTATGTGAGAGAGGTGGCCGATTAACATTGTCGACACTCTTGAATTACCATCTGATGTCCTGTTTTTATGCACATAGCTCAACACTTTAGTTCTATTATCGGGATGTAGGATGAAATTAATCATTGAGGTTCTCACACTCCCACTATGTAGTAGAATAGAAGGCCATTCATGATATGCTCATTTTGAAACGCACACAATGAGGTTAGGAAGGTCTAGATCAATAGAGGGTTGGTTCAATGATTAGAGATTGCATAGGAGTAGAATAGCATTAGAGGAAATAAAATAAAACCAAAGTTCACAAAAAAAAACTCACATTATTATTATCTTAGAAAAACACGTTGTGGAGCACCTACACACAAGCACTATGAACTTAATTTTGGTTCAAGGGGAAGATTGGTCAAAGTTAAGATTAATGGTTTTCTTGATTTTAAGATTCCTTTGTAGTCTTACAAGGCATCAAAAAGCCTCTTGGGAACTTTTGAAAATAAAAAAGTAGGGGAAGCAAATTGAAAAGCAAGCAAAAAAAGAAGGAAAAGCTATTATTGCTTCTCTATTCCTAGTTAAAGCTATTGTGTGAAGGGTGAAGAGCAATAGAGCAAGATATTGGATCGATTGTTTTGTTAACATAGGCATAAACCAAGTTTTGCACCAATTTTATTGATTGACATCAACTACACCAAGTCTAACAACACTCACGTGTGCACAGACACAACAAGAGAGAGAGAGAGAGAGAGAGAGAGAGAGAGAGAGAGAGAGAGAGAGAGAGAGAGAGAGAGAGAGAGAGAGAGAGAGAGAGAGAGAGAGAGAGAGAGAGAGAGAGAGAGAGAGAGAGAGAGAGAGCATGCCTCGAATCTCTCTTTATTGATTAGATGAGTTGGGTGGTTATTTGTTGATTGATTCGACATGATAGCAAGCATGACATGGCATGTCGATAGAAAAGCAATAGGGTTTGCAAAGCATGTTGATACATGCATTGATTGATGGAAGGGTAACTAGGGTTGGGTTTCAATGTCACACAACTCTAATCATCCAACATGTGATTAGGGATAGCTTTTGCCACATATGTAACCTGTTGTAGCACCAACTTGTAATTGTCAACACGAGAAGGGGTGTTAATAATAATAGCCACACATTGTTGGATTTTCCACATAATTGATTTTGCTAAATCACCACCCATGGCCTAATGAATGGCCATTGATAGATGCATCCATATGCCCACATCATCCATCATGCAAATTCATTCCACAAATAATACTCATACACTTGCCACAAATAGTACTTGAGCACATGACCTATAAGATACATGACACAACCCATAATCCCACTCGAGTATACTCTTCAACACACTTGAGCACTTACACATCACACCACTAGAATAGGTTGCACTCATGCACACTAGGTCCTCAACTCTTGCACATAACCACTTTAGGAATACTCAATCACATGATACTAATAACATAGTGCACAATAGGAATCATGCACATGCATGTAGTAGGGCACTCATGAACAAAGAATTACATTATTGTCATTGCATAGCATAGCACCCATTACTCTTGCACATAGCCACCTCAAGAGCACTTGAGCACACAACTTAAGCAACACTATTGCACACATGTTTAGTGCACATTGGGACTTAGGCACATGTACTCTAGCATTTGTGCACAACATCTTCAGACCATCATGCACATGGGACACATATAATATACGGTAGTTGCACACTAAGTGCACATATAAGGAATATCGTGCTTGTATTTTAGGAATTTTTGCACAATACGCACTTAGACATATAGGGTTACCCCCCAATGAGTGAAGCAAAGAGAGTGAGAGATGATGATTGACCTTACATTATTTGCAAAATGATTACGTACCACACACACACGCACGCACACACACACACATGTATATGTATATATATTGCAACCCTTGGAATCCCTTTTTTGAAGCACCCTTTCACATCCTTGTTTATGTCACCTATTACATACCCCCATTTACACATGGTAGGCAAGAAGGACCCCCTTGATAGGAAAAATTATGCTGCACGTTCCCAAATCACACAAAATATTGGAAGTGAGATACAATGTAACCACTTTGGCACATGCCAAGTTGGGAACCATCAAACAGTTACATATGATTGTTAAGATAGGTAGCATCCCAATTCTTGGAATTTGAGGCATGCAAATATGTACCATGTGTCAACACAACTTGGATCAGTGGACAAATTGCTTCCCTTTGGTACTTTTGACCTCACGCCTCCCTATGCACCCTTTGTTTCCATTAGAGCTTGCAACACAGCTTCTCATTGATAGCATGCTCTCACAGTTTGATAGTATTAAGAGGTTGAAGTGGGAAAGAGTCCACTAGTGTTGTGCCAAATAGTAGGTGGGGGATTGTGAGGGACCGATGAACAAGTTATAGAGATGAGAAAAGTGAGAGGCATGGAAACAACTTATGATGGGAATCAAGAATAATGAGATAAATGATTAGAAAGTATGGAAATAAGGGAATAGAAGCAATAAGGCTTATTATGCAATGGAAGGAATGAGAATAAGGTTTAATATGATTGATTAAGGGTGAGCTGATTCAAGGGGAGGAGAGAAAGGTAATAAGATGATGCTCCAACCTCTAAATCCAAGGTGCCACCATGGATTTTTGGATTATTGTATGTGTTGGATGACATCCTCCCCACCTTGATGCTAGTTCCAAATGCTGTAAACAATGCTGATGGAATTCAGAACTAGACAACACTCTTGGTCCGTGTAGCAAAACATTCTTAGGATGGCATTTGATGTGGACATCAATGCTAGGTATAGACCATCACACCAGACTAGGGTGCCACCGACCATAGCCATGCTGCAATTAGTAGAAGAAGTAGGAAACACATTGATAGGATTTGGGCTTTTTGGCAACATAGACACATCCTCTTAGACACTTGCACACATCACGTAAATCATGCACACATTAGGCCACTTTTGCACATCACATAGAGCACACATTAGGCACTTGTACACATAGTATCCACTCCCACATATGCACACCCTATCCTAAGCATATTTGTCCCTAGTGCACAAGCACTCACTAACCCCTAATGCCACTTGAGTAGCACACACTCACAAATAGGGGGAGTTCACCCCCAAAGGATCAAGGGCGACATACACTTTCTTTTAATCCCTAAACATTCTGATTCACACACAAAATTGCACATTCAACTCACTTACAATGTAGGGCACACCCATGTCCTTAAGAGCACACTCTACTAGACACTCTCAGGTACACACTTTAGATTAAGAATCTAATGTCAAAGACTATCACTCACCAATATGGTTAATTGAAAAGGAAATCACCATAGATTATAGTACATTAAACACATCTACAAGTGAAACCCATTGCTTGAATCGATGACTTAGGAGTGTTATCATGGAATAGTAATGGTTAGAACCCTACTCATATAATTTACTTTTAGAACTCAATAAAGTGATATAATTGAATTCTATATGTAATATATTACAACCCTACACCCTCACTAATAAATATAATAGTTATATATGATTTA